>NC_057811.1:164370801-164408087 GCF_018294505.1 Triticum aestivum | reverse complement strand
TTGCTCTTCACTCAGTAGGATTTTGTTTTTGAAACTTAGGCGAATCAGATTCGCAGCTAAGCCACCCACTGTGGGATTTTGAACATATGTATAAGTAACAACAATCATTTAGGAGATTATAAAACCGTGTCTTTGATAAACAAACTGAAAGGTACTTCTTATTACATCTCAACAGTTTGAATGCTTAAGTATAAAAATGGTGGAGCAGCTCCGCATTCCAAGCGCGTGGCTCGTCTTTCTTGTGTTCCACATTGTACAGGTGGTACGCTCCGTTGTGGAGCACTTTGGTGATGATGAAGGGGCCTTCCCAAGCGGGAGCAAGCTTGTGTGGTCATTGTTGATCCACTCGGAGAACCAGGTCTCCCTCCTGAAATGCTCGACCTCTCACGTTTCTAGCGTGGAACCGACGAAGGTCTTGCTGATAAATAGTCGACCTGATCAGGGCCATCTCTCTTTCCTCTTCTAGAAGATCAACAACATCTTGCCGGGCTTGTTCTGCTTCTGCCTCTGAGAAAAGTTCCACTCGTGGGGTATTGTGGAGTAAATCAGTCGGCAGCACAGCTTCGGCTCCATAGACCATGAAGAAGGGAGTCCGGCCAGTCGACCGATTTGGCGTTGTTCTCAGACCCCACAGTACTGATGGTAACTCATCTACCCAGGCACCGGCCGCATGCTTGAGGTCGTGCATCAATCTGGGCTTCAACCCTTGGAAGATCAAACCATTTGCTCTTTCTGCTTGTCCATTCGACTGCGGGTGAGCGACTGAAGCATAGTCGACCCGGGTGCCTTGGGAAGCAAAGAAAGCTCTGAACTCATCTGAATCAAAGTTTGAACCATTGTCTGTGATGATGCTGTGCGGGACTCCATATTTGAATGTTAACTCTCTGATGAAGCTGACGGCGGTACCTGAGTCGAGGTTCTTGATGGGTTTGGCTTCAATCCATTTAGTGAACTTGTCGACTGCAACGAGCAGGTGGGTGAAGCCACTTCTGCCGGTCCTCAGAGGTCCAACCATATCCAATCCCCAAATAGCAAAGGGCCAGATGAGTGGAATGGTCTTCAAGGCTGACGCAAGCTTATGAGACATGTTGGAGTAGAACTGACAGCCTTCACATTTGTCGACTATGTCTTTTGCCATTTCATTCGCCCGCGGCCAATAGAATGCCGCTCGGTATGCTTTGGACACAATTGTCCGAGAGGATGCATGGTGACCACAGGTCCCCGAGTGGATGTCATCGAGAATCATTCGACCTTCATCTGGCGTGATGCACCGCTGAGCGACTCTAGTAACACTCTCTCTGTAAAGCTGTCCACCTATTACGGTGAAGGCTTTGGATCGTCGGACAATCTGACGTGCTTCATCTTTGTCTTCTGGAAGCTCTTTCCTGAGAATATACGCGATATACGACACTGTCCAATCAGGAATGATGATCAAAACCTCCATGATTAAGTCAACCACGGCTGGGATTTCAACTTCAGTCGGATCAGTAGAACTCTAAGGTTGTGGGGGCTCTTCTGTGAAGGGATCCTCTTGAACTGATGGTGTGTGAAGATGTTCCAAGAACACATTGCTGGGAATGGGCTCCCGCTTGGAACCTATCTTTGCCAGGTCATCCGCTGCCTGGTTCTTCAGTTGGGGAATGTGGTGGAGCTCTAGCCCTTCAAACTTCTTTTCTAACTTTCTCACTGCATTGCAATAGCCAGTCATAGCTGGGCTCCTGACGTCCCACTCTTTCATCACTTGATTGACCACCAAATCTGAGTCACCGTAGACCATTAGGCGACGGACACCGAGTGAAATGGCCATACGCAACCCATACAAAAGTGCCTCATATTCAGCTTCATTGTTGGAGGAATCAAAGTGAATCTGAAGGACATAACTAAGTTTGTCGCCTCGCGGGGATACCAGGACTACTCCAACACCAGAACCATTCAGCATCTTGGATCCATCAAAGAACATAGTCCAATGTTCCGAGTGAACATGAGTCAGTTGCTGCTGTTCAATCCACTCGATGAGGAAATATGCTATTGCTTGGGACTTGATTGCTTTCTTTGCCTCAAACTTGATATCCAACGAAAGGAGTTCAATCGCCCACTTTGCCACTTGACCAGTTGCATCTCTGTTGTTCAGAATTTCTGACAATGGAGCATCGCTGATGACTGTGATCGAGTGATCTGAGAAATAATGTGCAACCTTCTTCATGGTCAAGTAAATTCCATAGACAAGCTTCTGATAATGCGGATATCTCTGCTTGGACGGAGTTAAGACTTCAGAAATATAGTACACTGGGCACTGAACCTTGTAGGCTTTACCTTCTTCTTCCCGCTCGACCGTGAGTACTGTACTGACAACTTGTCCAGTGGCTGCAATATAAAGCAGTAAAGGCTCTTTGCTGATTGGAGCAGCGAGCACTGGCTGGGTAGAAAGCAGGGTTTTGAGCTCTGCAAACATTGCGTTAGCTTCAGGAGTCCACTCGAACTTATCAGATTTCTTCATCAATCGGTAAAGAGGCAATGCCTTTTCACCGAGATGAGAGATGAATCGACTCAAAGCGGCCAAACAACCAGTAAGCTTCTGAATGTCGTGTATGCGCGCAGGGCGTTTCATTCGGAGTATTGCACCAACTTTCTCTGGGTTTGCATCGATCCCACGTTCGGAAGCGAGGAAACCGAGTAACTTTCCACCTGGAACTCCGAATGTACACTTCGACGGATTAAGCTTGATATCGTATCTTCTCAGATTGGCAAAGGTTTCTGCGAGGTCAGTCAATAGGTTGGAACCTTTACGCGACTTAACCACGATGTCATTCATGTATGCTTTCACATTCCGACTGATTTGAGTGAGCAGGCACTTCTGTATCATGCGCATGAATGTGGCACCAACATTCTTGAGACCAAAGGGCATAGTAACATAGCAAAAGCACCCGAATGGGGTGATAAACGCTGTTTTTATTTCGTCGGGTCCATACAGTCGGATCTGATGGTACCCGGAATATGCATCCAGAAAGGACAATCGCTCACATCCGGCAGTCAAGTCGACTATCTGATCGATGCGGGGGAGAGGGAAGTGATCTTTCGGGCAGGCCCGATTGATATGCTTGAAGTCAATACACATATGGAGTGAATCATCTTTCTTGGGGACCATGACAACGTTGGCGAGCCACTCGGAGTGGTAAATCTCTCGGATGAACTCAGCTGCCAGAAGCCGAGCCACTTCCTCGTCAATTGCCTTTCTTTTCTCCACGGTGGACCGTCGGAGATGCTCTTTGACAGGTTTTGCTTTCGGGTTGAATCGCAAACGGTGCTCAGCCAGTCCCCTGGGTACACCTGGCATGTCAGAAGGTTTCCATGCAAAGATGTCTCAGTTCTCACGGAGGAACTAGATGAGCGCTTCTTCCTATTTGCTGCCGGGTGTTGTTGAGATATGAGTCGGAGCAGCATTGGGATCAGTCGGGTGAATATGAACTGACTTTGTTTCACTAGACGACTTAAATGCAGAGTCTGAAGCAGGCTTTTTAGCTCTCAACAAATCACTCGGATCTGCAGTCTTCTTGTATTCTTCCATTTCTACCGCTGCCATCTGTTCATCGGCAATCTTTGAGCCCTTTTGGAGGCACTCTTCTGCTCGCTGCCGATTACCAGTGACTGTGATCACGCCCCTAGGGCCAGGCATCTTGAGCTTGAGATACACGTAACATGGTCGAGCCATGAAATGAGCATATGCAGTTCTGCCCAGGATAGCAAGATAAGCACTGTGAAAATCCACAACTTCAAATGTCAACTTTTCCTTACGGTAATTCTTTGAATCACCGAAAACCACGTCAAGAGTAATCTAGCCGATTGAATCGGCTTTCTTTCCAGGGATGACTTCGTGGAACCGCATGTTGCTCTCGCTGAGCTTGGACATCGGAATGCCCATTCCCCGGAGGGTCTCAGCATACAAAATGTTCAAACCACTGCCGCCATCCATCAAGACTTTGGTCAATTTGGTGCCCCCAACGACTGGGTCGACCAGCAACGATTGCCTCTCGGGGGTGGCAACGCGCGGCGGGTGGTCGGACTGGTCGAATGTGATGGGAGTCTTTGACCATTTCAAATACGTCGTCGTTGTCGGAGCAACCATGCTTACTTCCCTCTTGATGACTTTCAGTCGACTTTTGCTTTCAATTTCAGAAAAAATCATCAAAGTGGAATTGACATTGGTGAATCCATCATCATCCTCTTCCTTGTCCTCATCCTTATCAGATTCCTTCTCTTTCTCACTGGTTTGTTTTTCTCGGAACTGCTGTATAAGGACTCGACATTGTCGAGTGGTATGTTTGGGATAAATCAGATTACCCTCTTCATCCTTCTTGATGTGGATGTGACATGGCAAATCCAACACATCGTTTCCTGCATGATCTTTCACCTTCTTGGGGATCCAGGGCCCTTTGGGCTTTCCCTTAAATTTTCCTTGGGTCGCGACTGCAACCTCCCGAGGACCCATAGGTTCCACTTTGCGCTTTTGCTTCCGATTGGAATTACCTCCTCTAGTGTCCTGGCCGACTTTGCTCTTACCGCTGCGGAGTCGGTCTTCTTCTTTGCCATTCGCGTACCGAGTGGCTATTTCCATCATTCGGGTCAGGGTCATGTCTCCTGTTCGACCGAATTTCAGGTTAAGCTCCCGATACCGAACACCCTCTTTGAAGGTGCAAACTGCTTGATGTAGAGATACATTCTCCACTATGTGATGCAAAGTGGTCCACCTCTGGATGTAATCCCTCAAAGTTTCATTCGGTTTTTGCACACAATGCTGCAATTCTGCCAACCCTGCCGGTCATTTGCATGTGCCCTCGAAAGTTCTGACAAACACTTGGGCTAACTCCTCCCAGCTGAATATACTGCCCGGAGCCAACTGATACGTCTCCAACGTATCTATAATTTTTGATTGTTCCATGCTGTTATATATTCTGTTTTGGATGTTGATGGGATTTATTATACACTTTTATATTATTTTTGGGACTAACCTATTGACCCAGAGCCCAGTGCCAGTTCCTGTTTTTCCCTTGTTTCAGTGTTTCGAAGAAAAGGAATATCAAACGGAGTCGAAACAGAATGAAACCTTCTGGAGAAGTTATTTTTGGAAGGAAAGCTACCCAATAGACTTGGAGTGCACGTTAGGAAAGAAACGAGGGAGCCACGAGGTAGGGGGGTGCGCCCACCCCCCTAGGGCACGCCCTCCACCCTCGTGGCTCCCCTGACGTACTTCTTCCTCCTATATATACCCATATACCCTAAAACAATCGGGGAACAGAATAGATCTGGACTTCCGCCGCCGCAAGCCTCTGTAGCCACCAAAAACCAATCGGGACCCTGTTCCGGCACCCTGCCGGAGGGGGGAACCCTCACCGGTGGCCATCTTCATCATCCCGGCGCTCTCCATGACGAGGAGGGAGTAGTTCACCCTCGGGGCTGAGGGTATGTACCAGTAGTTATGTGTTTGATCTCTCTCTCTCTCTCTCTCTCTCTCTCTCTCTCTCTCTCGTGTTCTTGATTTCGCACAATCTTGATGTATCGCGAGCTTTGCTATTATAGTTGGATCTTATGTTTCTTCTCCCCCTCTACTCTCTTGTAATGGATTGAGTTTTCCCTTTGAAGTTATCTTATCGGATTGAGTCTTTAATGACTTGAGAACACTTGATGTATGTCTTGCCGTGCGTATCTGTGGTGACAATGGGATATCACTGACTCACTTGATGTATGTTTTGGTGATCAACTTGCGGGTTCCGCCCATGAACCTATGCATAGGGGTTGGCACACGTTTTCGTCTTGACTCTCCGGTAGAAACTTTGGGGCACTCTTTGAGGTTCTATGTGTTGGTTGAATAGATGAATCTGAGATTGTGTGATGCATATCGTATAATCATACCCACGGATACTTGAGGTGACATTGGAGTATCTAGGTGACATTAGGGTTTTGGTTGATTTGTGTCTTAAGGTGTTATTCTAGTACGAACTCCAGGGCTGTTTGTGACACTTATAGGAATAGCCCAACGGATTGATTGGAAAGAATAACTTTGAGGTGGTTTCGTACCCTACCATAATCTCTTCGTTTGTTCTCCGCTATTAGTGACTTTGGAGTGACTCTTTGTTGCATGTTGAGGGATAGTTATATGATCCAGTTATGTTATTATTGTTGAGAGAACTTGCACTAGTGAAAGTATGAACCCTAGGCCTTGTTTCCTAGCATTGCAATACCGTTTACGCTCACTTTTACCATTAGTTACCTTGCTGTTTTCATATTTTCATATTACAAAAACCTATATCTACCATCCATATTGCACTTTTGTCACCATCTCTTCGCCAAACTAGTGCACCTATACAATTTACCATTGTATTGGGTGTGTTGGGGACACAAGAGACTCTTTGTTATTTGGTTGCAGGGTTGTTTGAGAGAGACCATCTTCATCCTACGCCTCCCACGGATTGATAAACCTTAGGTCATCCACTTGAGGGAAATTTGCTACTGTCCTACAAACCTCTGCACTTGGAGGCCCAACAACGTCTACAAGAAGAAGGTTGCGTAGTAGACATCAAGCAGTTTCTGGCGCCGTTGCCGGGGAGGTGAGTGCTTGAAGGTATATCTATAGATCCTGCAATCGAATCTTTTTGTTTCTTGTTTTAGCACTAGTTTAGTTTATAAAAGAAAACTACAAAAAAATGGAAGTGAGTTTGTCTCATACGCTTCACCTTTTTAATATCTTTCGTGAGTATGATGGAAAAGAAAATTGTGCCAAAGTGTTAGAAGAAGAATGCATTAAAATGTTTGGCACTAAATCTTTGAATGATGAGCATGATTGCAATGTTGTTAGTGTGAACTCCTTAAATATCCATAGTACTAATGATGATTGCACTAGTCATGATGAAAATATCTCCTATAAACATGTCAATTTTTGTGGAGTGTATTGGGTTTGCAAGTACACACCAAATAGAGAAGATAGATATTGCAAGAGGCATAAGCATTTAGAAACTAAATGGTTGCAAGAAAGGCTAGATGCGTGTGCTGAAAATTTAAACTTTCTTAGCCATACTTGTGAACTTTGCAATGAACGTGATCATTTCAGTACCCAATGCAAATTGTTTCATGATCATATCGTGTCCAAAAATTGTGATGACTTGATTTCCCTTGCACATCATAATGAACTTAGTTTGCTCTTGGGTTATGAAGAAATTAAACATATAACTAAGGATATTCTAGAATTTGCCCTTGATAGAGTTCTTCATTTTGATCTAGAAGAAATTTATATGTATTGTGCGGTGAATTGCATTGGCAATCCTTATATTGCCAATTACATAAAGAAAAGAAAACAAATAGAAGATGAAGATAATGCTAATGAAAGGGAAGAGACTTCCCAATATCCTCCTATTATTTCTTATGATGAATCAGGTAACGAGGAGGAGCCTTCTATTCAACCAATCTCATTAATAAGGAGCTCCAAAAAGAGGATTGAACCCACACATGATGTGGTGAAGAAGAAGAAAAGAAAAAGGAAGAGAGGTAAAAAGATATCTCTCCCAAATAATGTTGCTCCTATTATTGTTGTGCCCCATGAAAATGAATCAAAAATAATTGTGGAAGATTTGATGATGATCTCGTTATGCCTATTGCTTGTTGTGATGATTATGATTGGGAAGATAATGATACTTCTTATGATCTTGAAAATCTTTTTGGCACTTGCTTTGAAGAATATGGTAATTGCTATACTATTGGTGATATCCATACTATTAATGATGAGAGTGATTATGCTTATGATATGAAAAGGCCCAAGCTTGGGGATGCTATGTTTGATGAAGATGATGTTTTTGAGAATATATTTGCTGCAATTAATGTTTGTCCCAAGCTTGGGGAGGCTATGTTTAATGAAGATGATGTTATTAACCTCCCAAGTTTTGATATGCAAATTTGTTATGATGTTAGCATGCCTCCTACTTATGATGACTATATTGATGAAAGTGGGTTTGGAAGAGTGTCAACTTTAGGAAGTAATGATCCCACTATTTTGGAGGGTGTTGAATCTTTTAATATTTATGAAAGTGGATTTTGAGAGGTCATGACTTTATTTAGTAATGATTCCACTATCTTGGAAGAGGTTTCAATCTATTATGATGAGAACAAAGTTGCTACTTATGATGATTATTGTGATGAAACTTATGCTATAAAAAGTAGTGATGATTATATTTATAAAACTTGTCATGATTATGATTACCCTTTGTCTGAACATTACTCTTTTAATGTGGAAACAATTTATAGTATTCAAGTCTCTTATGATACTCCCACTATTCCGAATGAGAAGAATTTTGCTTATGTGGAGAGTAATAAAATTTCTGTGCAAGTAGATGATGAAAAGAATGCTTTAGGTGCTGGTTATATTGTTGAATTCATTCATGATGCTACTGAAAATTATTATGAGGGAGGAACATATGCTTGTAGGAATTGCAATAATATCAAGTTTCCTCTCTATGTGCTTAAAGTTTTGAAGTTATGCTTGTTTTACCTTCCTATGCAAGTTGATTCTTGTTCACATAAGTTGTTTGCTCACAAAATCCCTATGCATAGGAAGTGGGTTAGACTTAAATGTGCTAGTCATATTCTTCATGATGCTCTTTTTATGTTTAAATTCTTATCCTTTGTGTGAGCATCATTGAAATCATCATGCCTAGCTAGGGGCGCTAAACATTAGCGCTTGTTGGGAGGCAACCCAATTTTATTTTAGTTTCTTGCTTTTTGGTTCTGTTTAGGAATAAATAATCCATCTAGACTCTGTTTAGATGTGGTTTTATGTTTTAATTAGTGTTTGTGCCAAGTATAACCTTTGGGAAGACTCGGGTGAAGTCTTTAAAATCATGCTGTAAAAAAACAGAAACTTTAGCGCTCACGAGATTAGCTTCAACTTTTTACTGGAGAGTGCTATTTAGTTGATTCTTTTTGCATATGATCACTAGACAAATTCCTCAGGTCCACCAATTTATTTTAGAATTTTTTTGAGTTCCAGAAGTTTGCGTTAGTTACTACAGACTGTTCTGTTTTTGACAGATTCTGTTTTTCGTGTGTTGTTTGCTTATTTTGATGAATCTATGGTAGTAAAATAGTTTATAAACCATAGAGAAGTTGTAATACAGTAGGTTTAACACCAATATAAATAAAGAATGATTTCATTACAGTACCTTGAAGTGGTGTTTTGTTTTCTTTCGCTAACGGAGCTCACGAGTTTTCTGTTGAGTTTTGTGTTGTGAAGTTTTCAAGTTTTGGGTAAAGATTCAATGGACTATGGAATAAGGAGTGGCAAGAGCCTAAGCTTGGGGATTCCCAAGGCACCCCAAGGTAATATTCAAGGACAACCAAGAGCCTAAGCTTGGGGATGCCCCGGATGGCATCCCCTCTTTCGTCTTCGTTCATCGGTAACTTTACTTGGAGCTATATTTTTATTCACCACATGATATGTGTTTTGCTTGGAGCGTCATTTTATTTTCTTTATCTTTGCTTGCTGTTTGAATAAAATACCAAGATCTGAATTATTAAATGGGAGAGTCTTCACATAGTTGCATAATTATCTGACTACTCATTGATCTTTACTTATATCTTTCGGAGTAGTTTGTCATTTGCTCTAGTGCTTCACTTATATCTTTTAGAGCACGGTGGTGGATTTGTTTTATAGAAACTATTGATCTCTTATGACTCACTTAGATTATTTTGTGAGTCTTAAATAGCATGGTAATTTGCTTAAATAATCCCAATATGCTAAGCATACAAGATTTGTAAGAATTCTTATGAGTGTGTTGAATACTATGAGAAGTTTGATACTTGATAATTGTTTTGAGGTATAAAGATGGTGATATTAGAGTCATGCTAGTTGAGTAGTTGTGAATTTGAGAAATACTTGTGTTAAAGTTTGTAATTCCCGTAGCATGCACGTATGGTGAACCGTTATGTGATGAAGTCGGAGCATGATTTATTTATTGATTGTCTTCCTTATGAGTGGTGGTGGGGGACGAGCGATGGTCTTTTCCTACCAATCTATACCCCTAGGAGCATGCGCGTAATACTTTGCTTTGATAACTTGTAGATTTTTGCAATAAGTATATGAGTTCTTTATGACTAATGTTGAGTCCATGGATTATACGCACTCTCACCCTTCCACCATTGCTAGCCTCTCTAATACCGTGCACCTTTCGCCGGTATCATACACCCACCATATACCTTCCTCAAAACGGCCACCATACCTACCTATCATGGCATTTCCATAGCCATTCCGAGATATATTACCATGCAACTTTCCACCGTTCCGTTTATTATGACACGCTCCATCATTGTCATATTGCTTTGCATGATCATGTAGTTGGCATTGTATTTGTGGCAAAGCCACCGTTCATAATTCTTTCATACATGTCACTCTTGATTCATTGCATATCCCGGTACACCGCCATAGGCATTCATATAGAGTTATATTTTGTTCTAAGTATCGAGTTGTAATTGTTGAGTTGTAAGAAAATAAAAGTGTGATGATCATCATTTTTAGAGCATTGTCCCAAGTGAGGAAAGGATGATGGAGACTATGATTCCCCCACAAGTCGGGATGAGACTCCGGACGAAACAAAAAAAAGAGGCCATAAAAAAAGAGAAAAAAAAGCCCAAATAAAAAAAATGATGAGAGAAAAAGAGAGAAGGGACAATGCTACTATCCTTTTACCACACTTGTGCTTCAAAGTAGCACCATGATCTTCATGATAGAGAGTCTCCTATGTTGTCACTTTCATATACTAGTGAGAATTTTACATTATAGAACTTGGCTTGTATATTCCAATGATGGGCTTCCTCAAAATGCCCTAGGTCTTCGTGAGCAAGCGAGTTGGATGCACACCCACTTAGTTTCTTTTGTTGAGCTTTCATACACTTATAGCTCTAGTGCATCCGTTGCATGGCAATCCCTACTCACTCACATTGATATCTTGATGGGCATCTCCATAGCCCGTTGATACGCCTAGTTGATGTGAGACTATCTTCTCCTTTTTGTCTTCTCCACAACCACCATTCTATTCCACCTATAGTGCTATGTCCATGGCTCACGCTCATGTATTGCGTGAAGATTGAAAAAGTTTGAGAACATCAAAAGTATGAAACAATTGCTTGGCTTGTCATCGGGGTTGTGCATGATTTAAATATTTTGTGTGGTGAAGATAGAGCATAGCCAGACTATATGATTTTGTAGGGATAGCTTTCTTTGGCCATGTTATTTTGAGAAGACATGATTACTTTGTTAGTATGCTTGAAGTATTATTATTTTTATGTCAATATTAAATTTTTGTTTTGAATCTTATGGATCTGAATATTCTTGCCACAATAAACAAGATTACATTGGTAAATATGTTAGGTAGCATTCCACATCAAAAATTCTGTTTTTATCATTTACCTACTCGAGGACGAGCAGTGATGCAAAGTGGTACACCTTTGGATGTAATCCCTCAAAGTTTCATTCGGTTTTTGCACACAATGCTGCAATTCTGCCAACCCTGCCGGTCATTTGCATGTGCCCTCGAAAGTTCTGACAAACACTTGGGCTAACTCCTCCCAGCTGAATATACTGCCCGGAGCCAACTGATACGTCTCCAACGTATCTATAATTTTTTATTGTTCCATGCTGTTATATATTCTGTTTTGGATGTTTATGGGATTTATTATACACTTTTATATTATTTTTGGGACTAACCTATTGACCCAGAGCCCAGTGCCAGTTCCTGTTTTTTCCCTTGTTTCAGTGTTTCGAAGAAAAGGAATATCAAACGGAGTCGAAACGGAATGAAACCTTCTGGAGAAGTTATTTTTGGAAGGAAAGCTACCCAATAGACTTGGAGTGCACGTTAGGAAAGAAACGAGGGAGCCACGAGGTAGGGGGCGCGCCCACTCCCCTAGGGCGCGCCCTCCACCCTCGTGGCTCCCCTGACGTACTTCTTCCTCCTATATATACCCATATACCCTAAAACGATCGGGGAACATAATAGATCTGGACTTCCGCCGCCGCAAGCCTCTGTAGCCACCAAAAACCAATCGGGACCCTGTTCCGGCACCCTGCCGGAGGGGGGAACCCTCACCGGTGGCCATCTTCATCATCCCGGCGCTCTCCATGACGAGGAGGGAGTAGTTCACCATCGGGGCTGAGGGTATGTACCAGTAGCTATGTGTTTGATCTCTCGCTCTCTCTCTCTCGTGTTCTTGATTTCGCACAATCTTGATGTATCGTGAGCTTTGCTATTATAGTTGGATCTTATGTTTCTTCTCCCCCTCTACTCTCTTGTAATGGATTGAGTTTTCCCTTTGAAGTTATCTTATCGGATTGAGTCTTTAATGACTTGAGAACACTTGATGTATGTCTTGCCGTGCGTATCTGTGGTGACAATGGGATATCACGTGACTCACTTGATGTATGTTTTGGTGATCAACTTGCGGGTTCCGCCCATGAACCTATGCATAGGGGTTGGCACACATTTTCGTCTTGACTCTCCGGTAGAAACTTTGGGACACTCTTTGAGGTTCTATGTGTTGGTTGAATAGATGAATCTGAGATTGTGTGATGCATATCGTATAATCATACCCACGGATACTTGAGGTGACATTGGAGTATCGAGGTGACATGAGGGTTTTGGTTGATTTGTGTCTTAAGGTGTTATTCTAGTACGAACTCTAGGGCTGTTTGTGACACTTATAGGAATAGCCCAACTGATTGATTGGAAAGAATAACTTTGAGGTGGTTTCGTACCCTACCATAATCTCTTCGTTTGTTCTCCGCTATTAGTGACTTTGGAGTGACTCTTTGTTGCATGTTGAGGGATAGTTAAATGATCCAGTTATGTTATTATTGTTGGGAGAACTTGTCGGGTGGTAGGTGCGACATATGCCAACGAGTGGCTTATCATTGTGGGAGCCAGTAAGACGTCGCCGGTGCCTGGAAACGGGATGAGGCGAAGACATGCACGCCGGCGAATCTTACCCAGGTTCGGGGCTCTCCGTGGAGATAACACCCCTAGTCTTGCTCTGCGGGGTCTCCGCATGATCACTAGATCAATACAAGTGGCTACAAGTGCTCCTCGAGCTGTCTGGCTAGAGGAAGAAGAAGGGCAAGGCTAGCTCTCCCTTTCTCTCTAGGTGGTGTGTGTCACTCTATGAGATCCACCCTTTGCATGGGTGTCCCGGGGGTTTATATAGGCCTACCCCCTAGGGGTACAATGGTAATCCGGCTAGGCGCGGGTCCCAGCCGTCAGTGTCTATGCTCGCCGGCTTCTCCGCCGGTCATTGGGGCCCGCCGACTGCCGGCTTCTTGGCCGGCACGCCAGCCCCACCGCATGGGGCCTTTGTCGGCGGCTGGTTACTGTTGCCTCACCTCTGATGATGAGGGCTTTGTCGAGGTAAGCATGGCTACAGTGTCGCCGCCTTGCGAGCTCTCAGTGTAGCCTTACCTCGTCTTGTCTCCTTAATGGGGCGCATGCTTCGAGGGAGGGAGGTAGCCGGCTGTTGGGAGCCGGCCACATCCCTGGCCGACTAGAGGAGGCCGGGCCGTCTTCAGATGTCTCTCTGGCAAAGGGGCCCGCCGCCCTACGGGCCGTACTAGCACCCGTCGTGGGTGACGTCGAGGCCAACATGGCTACATTGCCGCGCCGGACGGGGGATGGCTGGCCCGTACGGCGCCCTGTGGCCATACCTGTTCCGGGATTCGGGGGTAGTGGGCTATACTGCGGCCACGCCCCATCCTATCACCGTTATGTGGGTACAGTCTTAGTGGGTGCAGTCTTGGCCGGCTTCTGGGAGTCGGCTTTCTTCATGGCCGGCTTCTGGGAGTCGGTCCTCTTGGGGCCGGCTGCCTGGAGTCGGCTATCTCGTATCTTTCTCGGGGGAGGTTTCTGAGGCTGGGTCGCCTTCTGGGAGTCGGCTCTGGGGGTAGCCGGCCGGGGGAAGGCGGCCCTATGCTTTGTATGCTTGAAGGCTTGAATGGCCTGATAATTTTTCGAAGAGCCGGGGGGAGTCAGTTAGGCTACCCATGGCCATTTACTCCGACAGTAGTCCCTGAAGCTGATTGGGCTTCGAGGTTGAGTGGAGGTCGAGAAGCTCGGTCAGCTTCTTATCTTGACGAGCCAGCAGCTGGGAGCCGGCTTCAGTTGGGCGCGCCGTCTTGGAATTTTTTTAAAGTCGCAAGGCGGGAGTCTGTTGGCGCATGCGCCGGGCTGCGGGCTGGCCGCTCGCCGCCTGCGAACCACGTGGCGTCCCCTGGCTGAAGAGAGCCTGCCAACCCACGCGCGCGACAAGACATCGCCGTAGGCCAAGGGCCCACCTTTCCTACGCCTAGGCCCAGGCGTGGATTCTTTGCGGCCCAAAGCCGTCCGCACGTCTTCCGGCGGCGGTTTCCGCACGTCTTTAGGGCGCAATAATCACGGGACGTGGGGGAGTGGGTGCAGTTAATCCCACGTCTCACCCCACGCCTCGCCTCCTCGGCCTCGCCGCACGAGGCTATAAGTAGGGGGAGGAGGGGAAGCGGCAGACGCTTGCACGCTCCTCTCCTCTCCGCCATCTCCTTCCTCCTGCTTTCCCTCACAGCAGCGCCTCGCCGCCGCGCCGTCCCACCATTCTTTTCTCCGCCGCCGCACTCATTCTTGCCGGCCTCACGCCGCTATGCAGTATGGCGGGGACTGGGACGGCTCCAACGTCCATATGGACCACGTCGAGTTCCTCTGCAAGACGCGGCGGCTGCCCGGCGCGGACAAGGTGCGGGTCCGTCTCACGCCTGAGAAGGAGATCACGCCGGAGCCGGAGGAAGGCGAGCGGGTGGTCTTCCGCTCGCATTTCCTGCGCGGCATCGGCTTGCCCGCGAGTGCTTTCTTCCGTTCCTTCCTCGAATTCTATCAACTCCAGCCGCACCACCTCACCCCAAACACGGTGGTGCTGCTATCCGCCTTCGTCACCTTGTGCGAAGGCTATCTTGGCATTCTCCCCACCCTCGAGCTCTGGGGGGAGTTCTTCCAGTCCAAGCTGGGCACGCGTATGCAGGGCGTGCCGGCCTAGAGTGGCACCTTCATCGCGATGCGGAGGGTGGCAGCTGACAACCCCTTCCCCGTCATCACGTTAATCCAGTCGGTGAAGCTCTGGCAGAAGTCATACTTCTACGTGAAGAACGTCGCCCCGCAAGGCAACTACGTCAACTTGTCGGCTTATGTAGCCGGCCCACCGGCGGATAGGCGGCCCTAGTGGTCCTATCGGGCCGTGACGCTGACGCCGGCTGGAGCCGCGGCCGTCGCCCGACTGCGGGTGATGATCCAGTCGGAGGGCCTGACTGGGTCCGACTTGCTGGCCGCCTTCGTCGCGCGCCGGGTGCTTCCGCTTCAGAGCCGCCCTCACCTGATCTGTCAGATGAGCGCCCAGCTCGATCCGAGTCGGATGTGCACCAAGGACATGCTGCACGACGAGGTGGCCCATATGGTGAATTACCTTGCGAACTGCAAGCTCTCCGCAGAATGGCAGTTTGGCAAGGAGCCATATTCCCGGGCACATCCGCCGCCCATGGTATGTTCTCTTTTTCCCTTTCTTCTCTTAGTTTTGTCGCCGAGTTCCTTGTGGCCAACTCTGACCAGTCGGCACGTCTCGGCAGAGCCCTCTCCTTCGACCTGCAGCCGGGTCGGAGGCGGAGCGCCGATTCCTCCCCGACCGGGCGGAGCATGACCTGGAGGACCCCGACTTGGGGGCGGCCGCCATGGATGACAACACCGAGGCGGGTGGCGGCCAAGCCGGCGGCGAGGCAGGCGGCTCCGGGCTTGGAGCCAGCTTCGACGACTGGCCGGATGACGACGAGGCAGAAGTCGTCCCACGCCGCCGGCCAGCGTCTGGCCACGGCGCGGGTTCCTCCGCCGCGTCGCCTGCTCGGGGCGGCGGGCAGAAGCATCGTTCCGCGTCAGGCTTGTTTGGCAGTCGGCCGAAGAAGCCCAAAGGCGGGGCGGCGGCGACCAGGCGGGATGAGGCGGCCGCGAAGGCGGCCCGCTTCCACAAGGTGGTGAAGCAGCCGCAGACGGTGTCGGTGTAAGTGCATACTTCTTTGTGCATTCTTTCTTCTTTTCTTTGGTGGTTTCTGAGTCCTTATCCTTTCTCAAAAAATCAGGGCTCCGCTGTCGCTCGAGCGGGTTGCTGCCGCCTCCGTCGTCGGATCGCCGGGAGGATCCGGGAGCACCCGCCGCATGGACCCCCGCGCCGAGCTTCAGGCGGCGATGGAGCGAAACGCGCGGGAGGCGCGGGAGGAGCGGGAGGCGGAGGAGTTGAGGGCGGCTGCTGCCAAGGCGGCCCAGGAGGAGGAGGCGGCGAAGGCGCACGCCGACGCAGCGGCCAAGGCCCAGGCGGAGGCTGCGGCCGCGGCGATGGCGGAGGAGGCCTTGCTCATCACCCCTCTGCGCATCGCGGCGCCTGAGGCCCCAGAGCCCCCACCAGAGGAAGCCGGCGGCGACCAGCCGGGATTGGAGAGGGAGGACGACGTCGTCGTCCCGGAGAGGGAGGCGGCACCGGCCCCGCCGACTGGAGCGCCCCAAGGCGGCCAGCCTAACTTGCCGCCTGCGCAATCGGCCGGGGGCGACCAGCCGGGATTGGAGAGGGAGGACGACGTCGTCGTCCCGGAGAGGGAGGCGGCACCGGCCCCGCCGACTGGAGCGCCCCAAGGCGGCCAGCCTAACTTGCCGCCTGCGCAATCGGCCGGGGGCGACCAGCCGGGATTGGAGAGGGAGGACGACGTCGTCGTCCCGGAGAGGGAGGCGGCACCGGCCCCGCCGACTGGAGCGCCCCAAGGCGGCCAGCCTAACTTGCCGCCTGCGCAATCGGCCGGGGGCGAGCCGGCCGCGAGGACGGATCTGGTGGTCCAGTCGCCATCGCGCCAGCGCGCGGGAAAGGCTGCATCGGAGCCGCAGAAGGCCGCGGGCTCCAGCTCGTCGGCCCAGGACATGGAGGCGGCCAGCGCCAGCTCGGGGTGGACGCCGGGTGGAGGGACGGCTGTGGTGAACATGGCAGCGCAGGACGTCCGGAGCCGGCTTCAGGCCCAGGCTGCGGCGCTGAGGAAATATAATGACGAGTTCCTCGCGACGCGGGCGGCCATTCGGGTTAGTCTTCTTGTCTTTGCTTTTTTGATCTTGGTTTCTTCCGTGTGGGCGCGTCAGCGCACCCACTAGGTGTAGTCCCCGAGTTCCGAGTCGGCTGCAGAGCAGGCGGCTTGGAACTTCCTAGCGGGCCTTGTTTTGCCATTCTTGTTCTCATTCGCTCCTCTGCCTGACTTGCAGGACTACCACAACCTCCGCGCGGCTGCCTTCAACTCCCAGGCTCGGGAGCTGACCCAGAAGACTGCTGACCTATCTGAGAGCCGGGGTAAGTGCTTCGTCTTTTATCTCATGTGGGGGCGCGTCAGCGCACCCACTGGGTGTAGTCCCCGAGATTCGGGCCGACTGCTGAGCAGTCGGGTCGGATCTTCCTTGACGACTTCTCTCTTATTGCTTCTTTCATTTCTGCCATCCCTGCAGTGGCCAATGCCAGTCTGAGGGAACAGCTGGGCGGGACTCAGGCCGCCCTCCGCACTAAGGAGGCCGAGTTTGCCGCCTTGGCACAGGAGCGTGACCGCCAGGCCAAGAGGTTGGCCGACCAGGAGGAGAGCCACAAGGCGGCCCTGAAGGCGGTGCAGGACAGTGAGGCCGCCCTCCAAGCCGAGTATGAGATAGAGGCGGCCAGCTGGGCCGAAGCGAAGCAGACGCTGATCAACGGCTATGGCCAGATCGAAGACTTGGTTGATGGTAGGCCGCCTTCCTCTTCGTCCTTGCTTGCCGCTTTAGCTCATTTTCTGACTTGGTGTTTTTCTCTTCTTTCTCTTTCTTCTTTGTGCAGAGTACTTCCCTGGCTACTCTACCGCCGCCAACTAGGTCGTCGAGGCCCACCGCGAGGCACGGAGGCAGGTTGGCGCCGAGATCGCGCCAAACGCTCGCTGGTCGCTGGAGGAGCAGCTCTTGGCGATCCAGACCCGCCTCCAGCCGGCTCATCGCATGCTCCGCCGGCTTCAGCGTGTTGGGGCGCAGGTGTTGGCCGCTCTCTGGCCTGGTGAAGTGATTCCCCGCACCCCCAGTCGGACTGCCGACTGGCTGGAGGTGGCGGTCGGCCGCTTCGAGGCCTGGAAGGCTTCGGCGGCTCGGTCCGGTGCCAGGCGGGCGCTAGAGTTTGCCAAGGCCTGGTATCCCGAGCTGAGTCTGGACCAGCTGGCCACCTGGCGGCAGGAGGCCGACACAGAGCTGGAGCCGGCGCGGCCGGCTATCATTCAGTGGGCTTCGGCGATCGCCGACTACACCGACACCAGCGCCTTCGCTCTTGAGGTGGACGACAACGGTGTTGCCCAGCCGGAGGAGTGGTTCGGGCTGAACCCGGCAGACGGCGAGGACTCGGCGGAGGAGATCGACTCCAGCGACGAGGGCGAGGAGGAGGAGGAGGAGGGTGAAGACGCCGGGCCAGATGGTGGAGCGGCCGGTCAGCCTCAGCTTGACCGTGCCTCCAGCAACAAGGCACGCGCGGGTGCACCGCCTGCAGCCGGGGATGATCAAGCCGAGACCCGCCAGTCGGCCACTCCTCCAGCCGGTGGTGCCGTCTCCACCGACCAACCCGGCTCCCACACCACACCCTTAGTCTAGTCTGCTGCCTCTATTTTCCTGTTTTGCCACTCTTGGAACAGTATTTTGTTAGGTTTGCACAATTCCACCCACTGGGGGTGTATTCGAACTATATTGATTGCCAGCCTGTTGGGGGCCTTATGTGTAAATATAATTATACATGCGTTTGGCTTTCCCTTGTTCTTTGCTTTTCATCCTTTTGCTGTTTCCTTTGCCGCCCTCCTTTAGTTGCCGCCTCCCCAGTCAGACAGTTGCTCTGCAATCTGTGGCTGGAGAAGTGCTTGGCCAGTTGGGAGGGCAAGTACTCTAGCTTTGTTGGACTTTAGCAAAGTGACTGGGAGGCCGGCCAGCCGGCTGTTTTGACAGCCGGTAGGCGTGGTTGGGGGCCGGCTTGCGTTATATAAGTTCGTTAGTCCTTAGCCGTTTTTCGTGTGGGCATCCTTTCTGCCTTTGGCTCTTGCCAGTCTGACAGTCGGTTCTTCGAGCTGTGACTTTCAACAAGAGAAGGCTCGGGTGCCGGCACACTACTTGTCTGACTTCAGGTAGAACTTTTAATATAACTTAAGGCGGCCAGTCCCCGGGCCGACTAGTTGAACCCGGTGCCAGACAGAAAATCAAATGTAATAATACATTCATGAATATGACGCTTGTCATTCATAGATAAAGGAGGGCAGTCCCTGAGTGCTCCTCGGGGGGCCCGTTGTTTCGTACTTAATACAAAAAGGTAGCATGATACATACTGCTTTCAACTGTAAAATCTTCTCAGGAGGTTCGCGTTCCATGGTCACTCCGACTCCTTGCCGGAATCATCCCTCTTGCGTGCTCTTGGTTTTTGTGCATCAATCAGGTAGTATGAGTCGTTGCCTAGTGCCTTGCTGATGACAAAAGGGCCTTCCCAAGGGGCCGAGAGCTTGTGCTGGCCGGCTGTTCGCTGGATCAGCCGAAGCACAAGGTCGCCCTCTTGGAAAGATCTTGGCTTGACCTTTCGGTTGTGGTAACGGCGCAAACCCTGCTGGTAGATGGCGGACCGGCTGAGTGCTAACAGCCGGCCTTCTTCCAGCAGGTCGACGCCGTCTTCTCGCGCTTCCTTGGCCTCCGCCTCCGTGTACATGGTGACCCGAGGCGAGTCGAACTCGATGTCAGTTGAGATGACAGCCTCGGCACCATATACAAGGAAGAACGGAGTGAAGCCGGTTGACTTGTTTGGGGTAGTACGCAGACTCCAGGGGACAGCCGGCAGCTCATCGAGCCAGCAGCTGGCCGATCGCTCCAGTGGTACGACCAGTCGGGGCTTGATGCCGGAGAGGATGAGTTCATTTGCTCGCTCGACCTGGCCGTTTGACTGTGGGTGGGCAACGGACGCTAAGTCCAGTCGGATGCCCTGCGTCGCGCAGAAACGTGCCAGTGCTCCTTTGGCAAAGTTTGTGCCGTTGTCGGTGATGATGTTGTGCGGTACGCCGTATCGAGTAGTGATGTCGGCAATGAATGTCACGACAGTCGGCCCGTTCAGCTTCTTGATCGGCTTCGCTTCGATCCACTTGGTAAATTTGTCCACGGCGACAAGCAGATGTGTCAAGCCGCCGCGAGCTGTCTTGAATGGGCCCACCATGTCCAGCCCCCAGACGGCAAAGGGCCAGGTGAGGGGGGTGGTCTTGAGTGCAGAAGCCGGCAGGTGTTGCTTGGAGCTGAAGACTTGGCATCCTTTGCAGTTTTTGACTATCTCTTTGGCATCTTCCAAAGCAGTCGGCCAAAAGAAACCATGGCGGAAGGCTTTGGCCACAAGTGATCTTGAGGCTGCGTGGTGGCCGCATTCGCCTTGGTGGATATCCTTGAGGATTGCCACACCTTTTTCTGGCTCGACGCAGCGCTGAAGACTCCAGTGACGCTGCGCTTGACAAGTTCTCTGTTTATTATTGCATATGCTCCGGCTCGACGTTGCACTAGTCTTGCCGAGATCTCATCAGCCGGCAGCTCTCTGTTGACTAGGAAGTTGAGGATGGGCTGGGCCCATGATGGAGCTGTGACTTCTTCTACTGTCAGTACGGCCACTGTGACTCGGGTGGGTGGGTTGGGTGGTGGGGAGTTGGAGTCGGCCACCGCTTCTTGTGTCACTGCAGTCCCCGGGCCGACTGCTGCAGTCCCCGGGCCGGGTTCTGACGTCCCCGAGCCGGGTGCGACTACGGCAGTCCCCGGGTCGCTTGTCGATGTCCTCGAGCCACCTGCTGGGTTCCTCCAGTCGGATCCGGCTGCATCGGGGACGGGGGGTACGAAGATAGAATGCGACTCTGGAGACGGCTTGATAGACGGTTTGAGGAGGCGCTGGAGAGAGACACCGGTTGGTATAGCCTGTCAGGTGGAGCCTATCCGTGCCAGGGCATCTGCTTGGTCGTTGTCGGCCCGTGGCACGTGAATGAACTCGCACCCTTCGAAGTACCCACTGATCTGTTGGACGAGGAATCGATAGCTCGCCATGTTTGCATCCTTGGCGTCCCAGTCGCCAGATGACTGCTGGACCACCAAGTCTGAGTCGCCATAACACAGGATCCGGCGTATGCCGAGCTCTTTGGCTAGCCGGAGCCCGTGTATGAGCGCCTCGTACTCGGCCACGTTGTTGGAGGCGGCAAAGTGGATTTGCAGCGTGTATCTGAGTTTGTCGCCTTTGGGAGAGGTGAGGACGATGCCGGTTCCCAAGCCGGTGCACATCTTGGACCCGTCGAAGTGCATCCGCCAATGGGTAGAGTCGGGAGCCGGCGGTAGGTACTGGGTCTCGGCCCACTCGACGAGGAAGTCGGCCAATGCTTGGGACTTGATGGCGGTGCGGGGCTGGTAGAAGATTGTGTAAGGCGCCAGCGCAATGGCCCATTTAGCCACCCGACCGGATGCATCCCGACTGCCTATGATCTCGGCAAGCGGGGCGGTGCATACGACCGTGATGGGATGCTCTTGAAAGTAGGGCTTCAGCTTCTTGGCGGCGAAGTACACTCCATAGCACATCTTCTGGTAGTGCGGGTAGTTTTGCTTTGAGCTGGATAGTACTTCGCTTAGATAATATACCGGCCTCTGGACTAGCTGGGCTCGGCCTTCTTCTGGGCGCTGGACCACGACGACTGTACTGACCACTCGGCTAGTTGCGGCAATGTAGAGGAGCATGGGCTCCTTCTCAGTCGGCGCCGCCAGGACAGGTGGAGTGGTCAGCATTTTCTTCAACTCATGGAAGGCTTGGTCTGCTTGGTCATTCCACTCGAAATGAGTGGATTTCTTCATGAGTCGGTACAGGGGGAGAGCCTTCTCTCCTAGCCGGCTGATAAAGCGGTTTAGGGAGGCCAGGCACCCAGTGAACTTCTGCACGTCTCGCAACCTGTTGGGAATCTCCATTCTCTCAATGGCCTTGATCTTCACAGGGTTGCATTCAATGCCGCGTTCGGAGACCAGAAAGCCTAGAAGCTGGCCGGCTGGTACTCCGAACACGCATTTCTTAGGGTTGAGCTTGATCTGGAATCGGCGCAAGTTGGCAAATGTTTCTTTGAGGTCCTCCAGCAGGGTGCCGCGCTTCTCTGTCTTCACCACAATATCGTCTACGTAGACGTGGGCATTTCTGTCGAGTTGCTTGAGGAGGCATTTCTGCATGCAACGCTGAAAAGTGGCACCGGCATTCCTCAAGCCGAATGTCATAGTCAGGTAACAGAAAGCTCCGAATGGTGTGATGAAGGCAGTCTTCAGACGGTCTGCTGGGTCCAACTTGATCTGGTGGTATCCTGAGTAGGCATCCAAAAAACTCAACAGCTCACATCCGGCTGTGGAGTCTATCACTTGATCAATCCGTGGCAAAGCAAACGGATCTTTGGGGCAGGCCTTGTTGAGGCTGGTGTAGTCTATACACATACGCCATTTGTTGTTCTTCTTCAACACCAAGACTGGGTTGGCAAGCCACTCTGGGAAAAATACTTCCATAATAAAGCCGGCGGCAAGGAGCCGGGCTATCTCTTCTCCTACGATTCTTCTCTTCTCTTCTGACAGTCGGCGGAGAGGCTGCTTGACCGGCTTCGCGTCGGCTCGGACATGTAATTTGTGCTCGGCGAAATCCTTCGAAACACCCGGCATGTCCTTTGGGGACCATGCAAAGATGTCTCGATTCTCACGGAGGAAGTCGACGAGCTCGCCTTCCTATTTACTTTCCAGGTTTGCACCAATGACTGCAATCCTTGCCGGGTTCTCCGGGTCCAGAGGTATCTTCTTTGTCTCCTTGACCGGCTGGAAGGAGCCCTGCGCATCATAATCCTTGGGGTTGGGGGACAAGGCCGGCTGCTTGCCGGCCATGGCCACAACTCGCTCCAGCATCTTATTCTCTTCCGCCACTACGAGGGACTCGGCCAGCCGACTGCTGGCTGCAGCGCACTCGATGGACTTCTTGTAGTCGCCGGCTACAGTGATGATCCCCTTCGAGCTCGGCATCTTCATCTTCAGGTAGGCGTAGTGGGGCACAGCCATGAACTTGGCCAGAGCAGGCCGACCAAGCAAAGTGTGGTAAGGGCTTTCCAGATCCACTACCTCGAACCAGATTGCTTCTCGGCGAAAGTGATCCTTGTCTCCGAAGAGAACATCCATCTTGATCTTGCCGATCGGGGAACAAGACAGGCCGGGTACGATGCCATGGAACACGGTCCGGCTTGGCATGAGCTGCTTCGCCTTGAGGTTCAACTTCTCCATGGTATCGCGGTACAGTATGTTGATACTGCTTCCGCCATCAATCAGAACGCGGGAGAATCAGGCAGCTCGCCTCTCCGTTGCGAGGGTGACATCCAACACTAATGAGTAGGAGCCAGGGGACGGCATCACCTCTGGGTGATCGGCCCGGCTCTAGTTGATAGGCCTTTCGGACCAATGCATGAACTCCGGGTTGCTGGAGGCGACTGCGTTGACCTCTTGGTGCTGTCGGCGCCGGCCGCGCTTGTCTTCAACCTGGCTTGTGAAGACGACGTAGGCAGCGTGCTCATCAGGGAACTCATCTTGAATGGCTCCGACTGCTGGTCGAGCAGCCGGCTGCTGGGGGGCTGGAGGCGGCGGGCCGGGAGGCGGAGGCGGCACCAGCCCCTCGCCCTTGGAGATCCGTGTGAGCCAGTGGCACTTTCGAGTCGTATGGTTGGATGGCTTCGTGCCGCTGTGGAACTTGCAGGGGGCATCGAGAGTCTGCTCGTAGGAGAAGGCCGGCTGCCAAGCCAGCCTGCCGCCCTTCTTCTTGGGAGCGGGCCGTTCTTCGGGCTGCTCGTCTTCGACCGTTGCCACCTGCCGACTAGTGGAAGGCGGCATGGGGGCCTTGCGCTTGTGGTCGTTTTGGTAGGGGTGCCGATTGGAGTCGCCAGCCGGCGTCTTGGGAGCCGGAGCGAGCACCTTCCCAGAGGCGTCCACTCGGAGCTCGGTTTTCATCAAGGAATCGGCCGTGGCGTACTTGTCCGCAATGATCAGCAGCTCGTCGAGGGTAGCCGGCTCGTCGCAGAGGAGTCGGTGCTTGAGGAGGGTGCCCTCTCGGCACCCGGCGGTGAAGTATTCGATGGCTTGAACCTCGTGCACCCCCTCGCAGGAGTTGCGAAGCTCGGCCCACCGCGTGAGGTAGTCGCGGGTCGACTCGTTGGGCCCTTGGACGCATAGGGAGAGCTGGCGGGGCTTGGGAGGCCGCTTGTACGTGCTGGTGAAGTTGCGGACGAAGACTTCCGTGAAGTCCAGCCAGCTGTTGACGCTGTAGGGCTTGAGGCTGTTGAGCCAGGTGCGTGCTGTGCCTTGCAGCATGAGAGGGACGTACTTCACGGCTACGCGCCTGTTGCCATTCGCTATGCTGACTGCGGTAGAGTAGTCGATGAGCCAATCCTCCGGCTTCACAGAGCCGTTGTACTTGGGCGTGTCTCTGGGGAGCGAGAACCCTTTGGGGAAGGGCTCATCGCGGATGCGGGGGCCAAAGCATGGTGGGCCGACATCGTCTTCTTCTTCTAGCGCCAGGGATCGAGCTAGGCGGTCGATCCGGTGGCGGGCGTCGTTCTCGCCGACTCCTTCGCGGTGGCCTAGTCGGCCACCAAGAGTCGGATGCGTGACAGGCGGCGGGGTGGGATATCTCTCCCCTCGAGGCAGGGGAGGAGGCGGATTTCCTTGGCGCTCCACTGCTCGAGGGCGTCCTTCCGCGTCGCGCTCGATGGTGATCCGAGTCCGGCTGCGGCTAGCAGCCGGCTCCTTGTCTTTCCTAGCGCGGGCGCCGCTCGCAGTCGGCGACCGGGATGTCGCGGCGTGCTCTCGGCGTGGGGGAGGACTCTCAGCGCGGGCGCCGGCTTCGTGCCGTTCTGCGGCCATGTCGATCAGCTGCTGGATGTGCCTTGTCATGTAGGGGAGCTCATCAGCCCCCAGCCCATTTAGCTCTTCAGCGGCCGCCTAAGCGGCTCGTAGATTCTCGAGCGGTGTGGCGTAGACGGGGCGGTCTGCCCCCAACATGCTGGCGATGGCCGCGCCGCGCTTCTTGACGAGGTCGGCTCGGCTCGGCCCGCCATGAGGCGGCGTACCGAAGGCGGCGCGGTCGACTTCGCGCTGGTGAGCCTCGATGAGGCGTCTCATGGAGGCTATCTTCTGGCCCTCCGCGATGAGAGCCAGGCGGCGTGCCTCCAGGGTCTCGGCATCGGCGTCGGCCGGGATGGGGACGGACAAGTCATGCATCGCCGCTTACAGGGCGTCGTGGGTGTTCTCGCCTGAGTCGGCGACGTGGCTGATGACCAGCACCTCAGTGACAGCGCTGCTGCCGCTGTCAGCTCGAGGGAGAGGGTCGTCAAAGACCACCACGTCGGAGGGGTAGGCGTCGAGCGATGCCGTGTCAGAGTCGACAAGCATCGGGTCGGTGGAGCCGACTGACTCCAAGTCTATAGCAAGCTCGCTGCAGACGTGAAGTTGGTCGAGGAGGCTGACGAGGCGACTCTCGGGGTAGTCCGTGCCCGCGTCGGACGCGGGCTCGTCGGAGATGCGAGTCTCGCCAAGAAGATCGGCGAGGCAGCTCGCTGCGCAGGCGCCGTCAATGCCTTGCAGCGCGTCAGGGCAAGCGCCATCGGGTGCAGCGGGCTGGCTGCGCTCGCGGGGGAGGAAAAGGGTCCCCGTTCAGAACAGGTCTCCGGACGACGGTGCACCTGGCCCCACGATGGGCGCCAAATGTCGGGTGGTAGGTGCGACATATGCCAACGGGTGGCTTATCATTGTGGGAGCCAGTAAGACGTCGCCGGTGCCTGGAAACGGGATGAGGCGAAGACATGCACGCCGGCGAATCTTACCCAGGTTCGGGGCTCTCCGTTTAGATAACACCCCTAGTCCTGCTCTGCGGGGTCTCCGCATGATCACTAGATCAATACAAGTGGCTACAAGTGCTCCTCGAGCTGTCTGGCTAGAGGAAGAAGAAGGGCAAGGCTAGCTCTCCCTTTCTCTCTAGGTGGTGTGTGTCACTCTATGAGATCCACCCTTTGCATGGGTGTCCCGGGGGGTTTATATAGGCCTACCCCCCAGGGGTACAATGGTAATCCGGCTGGGCGCGGGTCCCAGCCGTCAGTGTCTATGCTCACCGGCTTCTCCGCCGGTCATTGGGGCCCGCCGACTGGTGGGTCCCGCCGGCTGCCAGCTTCTTGGCCGGCACGCCGGCCCCACCGCATGGGGGCTTTGTCAGCGGCTGGTTACTGTTGCCTCGCCTCTGATGATGAGGGCTTTGTCGAGGTAAGCATGGCTACAGTGTCGCCTCCTTGCGAGCTCTCACTATAGCCCTACCTCGTCTTGTCTCCTTAATGGGGCGCATGCTTCGAGGGAGGGAGGTAGCCGGCTGTTGGGAGCCGGCCACATCCATGGTCGACTAGAGGAGGCCGGGCCGTCTTCAGATGTCTCTCTGGCAAAGGGGCCCGCCGCCCTACGGGCCGTACTGGCACACGTCGTGGGTGACGTCGAGGCCAACATGGCTACAGTGCCGCGCCGGACGGGGGATGGCTGGCCCGTACGGCGCCCTGTGGCCATACCTGTTCCGGGATTCGGGGCTAGTGGGCTGTACTGTGGCCACGCCCCATCCTATCACCGTTATGTGGGTACAGTCTTAGTGCGTGCAGTCTTGGCCGGCTTCTGGGAGTCGGCTTTCTTCATGGCCGGCTTCTGGGAGTCGGTCCTCTTGGGGCCGGCTGCCTGGAGTCGGCTATCTCGTATCTTTCTTGGGGGAGGTTTCTGAGGCTGGGTCGCCTTCTGGGAGTCGGCTCTGGGGGTAGCCGGCCGGGGGAAGGCGGCCCTATGCTTTGTATGCTTGAAGGCTTGAATGGCCTGATAATTTTTCAAAGAGCCGGGGGGAGTCGGTTAGGCTACCCGTGGCCATTTACTCCGACAGAACTTGCACTAGTGAAAGTATGAACCCTAGGCCTTGTTTCCTAGCATTGCAATACCGTTTATGCTCACTTTTACCATTAGTTACCTTGCTGTTTTTATATTTTCAGATTACAAAAACCTATATCTACCATCCATATTGCACTTTTATCACCATCTCTTCGCCGAACTAGTGCACCTATGCAATTTACCATTGTATTGGGTGTCTTAGGGACACAAGAGACTCTTTGTTATTTGGTTGCAGGGTTGTTTGAGAGAGACCATCTTCATCCTACGCCTCCCACGGATTGATAAACCTTAGGTCATCCACTTGAGGGAAATTTGCTACTGTCCTACAAACCTCTGCACTTGGAGGCCCAACAACGTCTACAAGAAGAAGGTTGCGTAGTAGACATCAAGCAGTTTCTGGCGCCGTTGCCGGGGAGGTGAGTGCTTGAAGGTATATCTTTAGATCCCGCAATCGAATCTTTTTGTTTCTTGTTTTAGCACTAGTTTAGTTTATAAAACAAAACTACAAAAAAATGGAATTGAGTTTGTCTCATACGCTTCACCTTTTTAATATCTTTCGTGAGTATGATGGAAAAGAAAATTGTGCCAAAGTGTTAGAAGAAGAATGCATTAAAATGTTTGGCACTAAATCTTTGAATGATGAGCATGATTGAAATGTTGTTAGTGTGAACTCCTTAAATATCCATAGTACTAATGATGATTGCACTAGTCATGATGAAAATATCTCCTATAAACATGTCAATTTTTGTGGAGTGTATTGGGTTTGCAAGTACACACCAAATAGAGAAGATAGATATTGCAAGAGGCATAAGCATTTAGAAACTAAATGGTTGTAAGAAAGGCTAGATGCGTGTGCTGAAAATTTAAACTTTCTTAGCCATACTTGTGAACTTTGCAATGAACGTGATCATTTCAGTACCCAATGCAAATTGTTTCATGATCATATCGTGTCAAAAATTGTGATGACTTGATTTCCCTTGCACATCATAATGAACTTAGTTTGCTCTTGGGTTATGAAGAAATTAAACATATAACTAAGGACATTCCAGAATTTTCCCTTGATAGAGTTCTTCATTTTGATCTAGAAGAAATTTATATGTATTGTGCGGTGAATTGCATTGTCAATCCTTATATTGCCAATGACATAAAGAAAAGAAAACAAATAGAAGATGAAGATAATGCTAATGAAAGGGAAGAGACTTCCCAATATCCTCCTATTATTTCTTATGATGAATCAGGTAACGTGGAGGAGCCTTCTATTTTCACCGGGTCCATGTCGGAGACAGCGGGGCAGTCGTTACACCATTCGTCCAGGTCGCTACTTATGCGACAAGGAATTTCGCTACCTTAGGAAAGTTAGAGTTACTGCTGCCGTTTACCGGGGCTTCCATTCAAAGCTTATCACACTTCTAAGGAGCTCCAAAAAGAGGATTGAACCCACACATGATGTGGTGAAGAAGAAGAAAAGAAAATGGAAGAGAGGTAAAAAGATATCTCTCCCAAATAATGTTGCTCCTATTATTGTTGTGCCCCATGAAAATGAATCAAAAATAATTGTGGAAGATGATGCACTTGATGATGATCTCGTTATGCCTATTGCTTGTTGTGATGATTATGATTGGGAAGATAATGATACTTCTTATGATCTTGAAAATCTTTTTGGCACTTGCTTGGAAGAATATGGTAATTGCTATACTATTGGTGCTATCCATACTATTAATGATGAGAGTGATTTGCTTATGATATGAAAAGGCCCAAGCTTGGGGATGCTATGTTTGATGAAGATGATGTTTTTGAGAATATATTTGCTGCAATTAATGTTTGTCCCAAGCTTGGGGAGGTTATGTTTAATGAATATGATGTTATTAACCTCCCAAGTTTTAATATGCAAATTTGTTATGATGTTAGCATGCCTCCTACTTATGATGACTATATTGATGAAAGTGGGTTTGGAAGAGTGTCAACTTTAGGAAGTAATGATCCCACTATTTTGGAGGGTGTTGAATCTTTTAATATTTATGAAAGTGGATTTGGAGAGGTTATGACTTTATTTAGTAATGATTCCACTATCTTGGAAGAGGTTTCAATTGATTATGATGGGAACAAAGTTGCTACTTATGATGATTATTGTGATGAAACTTATGCTATAAAAAGTAGTGATGATTATATTTATAAAACTTGTCATGATTATGATTACCCTTTTTCTGAACATTACTCTTTTAATGTGGAAACAATTTATAGTATTCAAGTCTCTTATGATACTCCCACTATTCCGAATGAGAAGAATTTTGGTTATGTGGAGAGTAATAAAATTTCTGTGCAAGTAGATGATGAAAAGAATGCTTTAGGTGCTGGTTATATTGTTGAATTCATTCATGATGCTACTGAAAATTATTATGAGGGAGGAACATATGCTTGTAGGAATTGCAATAATATCAAGTTTCCTCTCTATGTGCTTAAAGTTTTGAAGTTATGCTTGTTTTACCTTCCTAGGCAAGTTGATTCTTGTTCACATAAGTTGTTTGCTCACAAAATCCCTATGCATAGGAAGTGGGTTAGACTTAAATGTGCTAGTCATATTTTTCATGATGCTCTTTTTATGTTTCAATTCTTATCCTTTGTGTGAGCATCATTGAAATCATCATGCCTAGCTAGGGGCGTTAAACGTTAGCGCTTGTTGGGAGGCAACCCAATTTTATTTTAGTTTCTTGCTTTTTGGTTATGTTTAGGAATAAATAATCCATCTAGACTCTGTTTAGATGTGGTTTTATGTTTTAATTAGTGTTTGTGCCAAGTAGAACCTTTGGGAAGACTCGGGTGAAGTCTTTATGATCATGCTGTAAAAAAACAGAAACTTTAGCGCTCACGAGATTAGCTTCAACTTTTTACTGGAGAGTGCTATTTAGTTGATTCTTTTTGCATATGATCACTAGACAAATTCCTCAGGTCCACCAATTTATTTTAGAATTTTTTGGAGTTCCAGAAGTTTGCGTTAGTTACAGATTACTACAGACTGTTCTGTTTTTGACAGATTCTGTTTTTCGTGTGTTGTTTGCTTATTTTGATGAATCTATGGCTAGTAAAATAGTTTATAAACCATAGAGAAGTTGGAATAAAGTAGGTTTAACACCAATATAAATAAAGAATGAGTTCATTACAGTACCTTGAAGTGGTGTTTTGTTTTCTTTCGCTAACGGAGCTCACGAGTTTTCTGTTGAGTTTTGTGTTGTGAAGTTTTCAAGTTTTGGGTAAATATTCGATGGACTATGGAATAAGGAGTGGCAAGAGCCTAAGCTTGGGGATGCCCAAGGCACCCCAAGGTAATATTCAAGGACAACCAAGAGCCTAAGCTTGGGGATGCCCCGGATGGCATCCCCTCTTTCGTCTTCGTTCATCGGTAACTTTACTTGGAGCTATATTTTTATTCACCACATGATATGTGTTTTGCTTGGAGTGTCATTTTATTTTATTTAGCTTTGCTTGCTGTTTGAATAAAATACCAAGATCTGAAATTATTAAATGGGAGAGTCTTCACATAGTTGTATAATTATCCGACTACTCATTGATCTTCACTTATATATTTTGGAGTAGTTTGTCATTTGCTCTAGTGCTTCACTTATATCTTTTAGAGCACGGTGGTGGATTTGTTTTATAGAAACTATTGATCTCTCATGACTCACTTAGATTATTTTGTGAGTCTTAAATAGCATGGTAATTTGCTTAAATAATCCTAATATGCTAAGCATACAAGATTTGTAAGAATTCTTATGAGTGTGTTGAATACTATGAGAAGTTGATGCTTGATAATTGTTTTGAGGTATAAAGATGGTGGTATTAGAGTCATGCTACTTGAGTAGTTGTGAATTTGAGAAATACTTGTGTTAAAGTTTGTGATTCCCGTAGCATGCACGTATGGCGAACTGTTATGTGATGAAGTCGGAGCATGATTTATTTATTGATTGTCTTCCTTATGAGTGGCGGTGGGGGATGAGCGATGGTCTTTTCCTACCAATCTATACCCCTAGGAGCATGCGCGTAATACTGTGCTTTGATAACTTGTAGATTTTTGCAATAAGTATATGAGTTCTTCATGACTAATGTTGAGTCCATGGATTATACGCACTCTCACCCTTCCACCATTGCTAGCCTCTCTAATACCGTGCACCTTTCGCCGGTATCATACACCCACCATATACCTTCCTCAAAACAGCCACCATACCTACCTATCATGGCATTTCCATAGCCATTCCGAGATATATTACCATGCAACTTTCCACCGTTCCGTTTATTATGACACACTCCATCATTGTCATATTGCTTTGCATGATCATGTAGTTGGCATTGTATTTGTGGCAAAGCCACCGTTCATAATTCTTTCATACATGTCACTCTTGATTCATTGCATATCCCGGTACACCGCCGTAGGCATTCATATAGAGTTATATTTTGTTCTAAGTATCGAGTTGTAATTGTTGGGTTGTAAGAAAATAAAAGTGTGATGACCATCATTTTTAGAGCATTGTCCCAAGTGAGGAAAGGATGATGGAGACTATGATTCCCCCACAAGTCGGGATGAGACTCCGGACCAAACAAAAAAAGAGGCCATAAAAAAAAGAGAAAAAAGCCCAAATAAAAAAATGATGAGAGAAAAAGAGAGAAGGGACAATGCTACTATCCTTTTACCACACTTGTGCTTCAAAGTAGCACCATGATCTTCATGATAGAGAGTCTCCTATGTTGTCACTTTCATATACTAGTGAGAATTTTACATTATAGAACTTGGCTTGTATATTCCAATGATGGGCTTCCTCAAAATGCCCTAGGTCTTCGTGAGCAAGCGAGTTGGATGCACACCCATTTAGTTTCTTTTGTTGAGCTTTCATACACTTATAGCTCTAGTGCATCCGTTGCATGGCAATCCCTACTCACTCACATTGATATCTATTGATGGGCATCTCCATAGCCCGTTGATACGCCTAGTTGATGTGAGACTATCTTCTCCTTTTTGTCTTCTCTACAACCACCATTCTATTCCACCTATAGTGCTATGTCCATGGCTCACGCTCATGTATTGCGTGAAGATTGAAAAAGTTTGAGAACATCAAAAGTATGAAACAACTGCTTGGCTTGTCATCGGGGTTGTGCATGATTTAAATATTTTGTGTGGTGAAGATAGAGCATAGCCAGACTATATGATTTTGTAGGGATAGCTTTCTTTGGCCATGTTATTTTGAGAAGACATGATTACTTTGTTAGTATGCTTGAAGTATTATTATTTTTATGTCAATATTAAATTTTTGTTTTGAGTCTTGAATATTCTTGCCACAATAAACAGGATTACAATGATAAATATGTTAGGTAGCATTCCACATCAAAAATTCTGTTTTTATCATTTACCTACTCGAGGACGAGTAGTGATGCAAAGTGGTCCAGCTCTGGATGTAATCCCTCAAAGTTTCATTCGGTTTTTGCACACAATGCTGCAATTCTGCCAACCCTGCCGGTCATTTGCATGTGCCCTTGAAAGTTCTGACAAACACTTGGGCTAACTCCTCCCAGCTGAATATACTGCCCGGAGCCAACTGATACGTCTCCAACGTATCTATAATTTTTTATTGTTCCATGCTGTTATATATTCTGTTTTGGATGTTTATGGGCTTTATTATACACTTTTATATTATTTTTGGGACTAACCTATTGACCCAGAGCCCAGTGCCAGTTCCTATTTTTTCCCCTTGTTTCAGTGTTTCGAAGAAAAGGAATATCAAACGGAGTCGAAACGGAATGAAACCTTCTGGAGAAGTTATTTTTGGAAGGAAAGCTACCCGATAGACTTGGAGTGCACGTCACGAAAGAAACGAGGGAGCCACGAGGTAGGGGGCGCGCCCACCCCCCTAGGGCGCGCCCTCCACCATCGTGGCTCCCCTGACGTACTTCTTCCTCCTATATATACCCATATACCCTAAAACGATCGGAGAACAGAATAGATCTGGACTTCCGCCGCCGCAAGCCTCTGTAGCCACCAAAAACCAATCGGGACCCTGTTCCGGCACCCTGCCGGATGGGGGAACCCTCACCGGTGGCCATCTTCGTCATCCCGGCGCTCTCCATGACGAGGAGGGAGTAGTTCACCCTCGGGGCTGAGGGTATGTACCAGTAGCTATGTGTTTGATCTCTCTCTCTCTCTCGTGTTCTTGATTTCGCACAATCTTGATGTATCGCGAGCTTTGCTATTATAGTTGGATCTTATGTTTCTTCTCCCCCTCTACTCTCTTGTAATGGATTGGGTTTTCCCTTTGAAGTTATCTTATCAGATTGAGTCTTTAATGACTTGAGAACACTTGATGTATGTCTTGTCGTGTGTATCTGTGGTGACAATGGGATATCACTGACTCACTTGATGTATGTTTTGGTGATCAACTTGCGGGTTCCGCCCATGAACCTATGCATAGGGGTTGGCACACGTTTTCGTCTTGACTCTCCGGTAGAAACTTTGGGGCACTCTTTGAGGTTCTATGTGTTGGTTGAATAGATGAATCTGAGATTGTGTGATGCATATCGTATAATCATACCCACGGATACTTGAGGTGACATTGGAGTATCTAGGTGACATTAGGGTTTTGGTTGATTTGTGTCTTAAGGTGTTATTCTAGTACGAACTCCAGGGCTGTTTGTGACACTTATAGGAATAGCCCAACGGATTGATTGGAAAGAATAACTTTGAGGTGGTTTCGTACCCTACCATAATCTCTTCGTTTGTTCTCCGCTATTAGTGACTTTGGAGTCACTCTTTGTTGCATGTTGAGGGATAGTTATATGATCCAGTTATGTTATTATTATTGAGAGAACTTGCACTAGTGAAAGTATGAACCCTAGGCCTTGTTTCCTAGCATTGCAATACCGTTTACGCTCACTTTTACCATTAGTTACCTTGCTGTTTTTATATTTTTGGATTACAAAAACCTATATCTACCATCCATATTGCACTTTTATCACCATCTTTTCGCTGAACTAGTGCGCCTATACAATTTACCATTGTATTGGGTGTGTTGGGGACACAAGAGACTCTTTGTTATTTGGTTGCAGGGTTGTTTGACCATCTTCATCCTACGCCTCCCACGGATTGATAAACCTTAGGTCATCCACTTGAGGGAAATTTGCTACTGTCCTACAAACCTCTGCACTTGGAGGCCCAACAACGTCTACAAGAAGAAGGTTGCGTAGTAGACATCACCAACTGATTCAACCAAGCTCTAGCTGACCCTTCAAGCATCAGGGGAAGGTGTTTCATGGCCACCTCATCGTTTCCACCACCAATCTGTACAACCACTCGGTAATTCTCAAGCCAAGTGTCAGGCTTTGATTCACCAGTGAACTTACTAACTCTAGTCGCCAACCTGAAGTTGGGAGGGATCTCTGCAACTCTGATGGCTCTGCTAAAACATTCGGGACCAGAAACATGCACTCTACTTCCAGTCGGGCTATCTCTGTCCTGTCCTTCTCTGTGTGCTCGGTTCCTGTCGACCAGACCTTGTACCAAAATTGACCTCGCATCAATCCCTGGTTCTCTGGGGTCGACTGGCATCCTCCGTTCCTCGCTGTACGGGCGCCTATCATCATAATGCCGTGGCACATATGATCCGCCCCTCGGAGGGGGCGTAGGCACTCGACGGCGGTCATCACGGTGCTGATGATCGTACTGCTCGTGGTTCTGACCCAAGTACTGCCGTTGGTGATGCCCATGTCCCTCATGCCGCGGAGGCAATCTTGGGCTGTGAGCCGACTGGACTGTGTCAACCACCACAGATCAGCTATGGATTCGCCCCTCGGAGGGGGCGTAGGCACTCGACGGCGGTCATCACGGTCGAGCCGATGATCGTGCTGCTCATGGTTCTGACCCAAGTACTACCGTTGGCGATGCCCACGTCCCTCACGCCGCGGAGGCGATCTTGGGCTATGAGCCGACTGGACTGTGTCAACCACCACATATCTGCTATGGATTCTATTACAGGACTGAGATACTTTTGTGATTTGCTCTCCTGCTGCCCGGAGCAACGCTCTGATCTGCATCAAACCTCTTCCAGCCTCCGATTGGGACGGCCGAATAGACTCTGCTATACGAGCTACAACTGTAAGATTCTGAATCGGAGTGCGGTATACCTGTGGTTCAGGCGGGAACAGTTGTCGCTGCCGTCGACTGGACTCAGGGATCTGCCGCCGGGCACGTCCGTCGAGTGCGTGCTGAAGGTTCTCCAGTCGAGTGCGCTCAGCCAAAGTAGCCAGGCGCGCTACCTCCAAGGCCCGAGCCTTAGAGGTCTCTCCAACAATGGGCGTGTGGAGCGCCTCCACGTTGCGGCGGTGAAGTTCTTCCCTCTGCTGAGAAGAGAGGGTTTTGGGGTGGTACTCCTCGTGAACGCCCGAGGGATCACCGCCGCCGTCGCCGCCACCATTGTGACGCATGCCAGGTGGGCTGCGCGGCGTGTCAACCATCAGGACTTCCGCCGCAGGGTCACTGCTGTCGCACTCGGATAGGGTCTCGACGGAGCCAGTCGAACAGGCCGTAGAGAGATTCGTCGGGCTCGATTGCCGCGACTTGAGGGGTGGCCGACTGACGTGCCATTGCATGCTTCACCCACTGCTGAAGCCGTGACCGACCGGATTGCTTGCAACGGCGAACAGCGGGGAGCGAAGACACCGCGGGCCGACCGATACTGGGTCGACAGCTGCCGCAGAAGGACGCTGCGACCGCATGCGCGAAAGTGCGTCGCCCCGGGGACGGGGAGAGTCTCGACGTCGAGGGGGCCTCCTGGAGCCAGGAGGAGTCATCGACAACGAAGACGAGCGCGCCGAGACGGATCTCGCGGCCCTCAGCCAAACCACCGCAGGAAACCATGATAATGGGAATCAGAAAAATCGCTACCTCACCGGAAAGTCGTTAAGACACCTGCCCCACGGTCGGTGCCAACTATCGTGGTTCTAAGACTGATAGTAGAATGGGGGGTAGGTATGAGGAGGCAAGATCTTAGCTACGATGAAGTTGTGCACGCAAGATTTACGAGTTCAGGCCCTTCTCAGAGGAAGCAACAGCCCTACGTCTCGGTGCCCGGAGGCTGGTCGATTGGATTATGCGTGAAGTTACAGGGGGTGCGAACCCTTGTCCCAGAGGAGGGGGTGGCTTTTATAGAGTGCGCCAGGACCCCAGCCATCCCCCGTTACGTAAGGTTCAATGTACATAAAGAGGGGACATTATTGGTAACGTCAGCATTAAATTCATATAAATGATCATTAAGACTACGGAGTGAACACCAGACCGTTGCCATCCAGAGTGACCTTAGATCTTCTGTACTTCGAGTGGTTTCTGATGTAGTCGAATGATTATATCCTGGTCGAATGGAATTGGGTTACCCGAGTGGAACCGTTGGTCGAGTGAGTTGCATCTTGAGGTCATTCCAGTCGGTAGATGTTGCTATCCTGTGAATGTTTTTTGACTTTAGGGCAATGTCCTTGGGAGGGGCGTTTAGATCAGGTCTATTACCCTACCCCAGGTACATGTCATCTTCAGTGCCCTAACGCGGTAGTAGGTGATACCGACGAAGGGGGGAAACATACGGGAAAGTATCCTCGGTGTTTCACGTTTTCGGACAGATGAACCGGAGGTGAAATGTTGCATGTTCGCTATGCTAGGGACATGTGGAGGTGAAACATCCGGGACTGCGTATTCGGATTCGTCTCGTCGTTCTGAGCAACTTTCATGTGCAAAGTATTTTCATCCGAGCTACGGATTATTTTATATTAATTTTCAAAGTTTTCAAACAATTTCTAAATTATTATTAAATTAATTCAAAAATAGCATTACTGCATCAGCACGACATCAGCATGATGCCAGCAGTCAATAGGGGGTTGACTGGAGTGAAACCTGACCTGTGGGTCCAGTGGGACCCACTTGTCATAGACTAATTAGGTTAATTAAGGTTTAATTTAAGTAGGATTAATTAAGTTTAATTAAACTAGATTGATTAAGTTAATTATTATTATTATTTTTAAATCTTTTTTATAACGTTCCAGGGCGGGCCCCATGTGCCATACGCACAAGGGCCATAGTGGGTTCGGGCGGCAGTTAATGGGGCAGGCGCTCGTGCCCGAGGCCACCAGGGGGCGGGGAACACCCGGGTGCCCAGGAGGGCGTGCGCCGGCGGTCACGGCGCGGCC
>NC_057811.1:164183345-164370312 GCF_018294505.1 Triticum aestivum | reverse complement strand
AGGGGAGGTGCTGGGGGTCGTCGGCGGAGGCGGGCGCAGGGCAAGGCAGCAGGCGTGCGCGGCCAGAGCCGGGGCAGCTACGACGGACCAGCAGCAGGGGGCGAGGCCAGGGGCGACATCGGGTGCGCGCGGTGGGGGCCTGCGGGCGTGGTGGCCGAGGCCACGAGCGAGCGGGCACGCGCGACCCTGGGCATGGCGAGTACCAGTAGAGGCGGGTTGCGGTGGATGCGGCGAGTAGGGGTGAGGGCGGGGCAGTAGCGACGCGGGGCGCGAGCAGCGCGCGAGCTGCGCGTGTAGTGACGCAGCGTGGGGAAGAGGAGAAGGAGGGGGGCCTCACGAGGTAGTTCTAGGGCAAATGGCAGCTGGGCTCGGGGAGGAGGACGGAGACGCGCGATCGAGACGGGGAGGCAGTCCGGCGAGTGGTCCTCCAGGCGGCGACGACGGGGCGACGAGGCGTCGAGGGGTTCGTTCCCCTGATCCAGATCTGGATCGGGGAGGGGGTGAACGTGGGGAACGAGTGGGGGGAATGGGTGCAGTCAGTGGGGCTAGGGTTCGCGTAGTGGGGTTAGTAGGAGAGTGGGGCCGGCCTAGGCTAATTGGGCTGGCCTGGCTGCCAGCTGGGCCGATTGGCCCAGTGGGGGGGGGGAGGTTCCCTTTTCTTTTCTTTTGTTTTCTGTTTTGTTCTGTTCTTTTTATTTATTTTCCCTTTACCGTCTTCTCTTATTTTGAATATACTTTAGCTTTAGTAAAATACAAAAGTTGTACCTAATTTAGTATATGCAATAATGCCACATTCCGAACATTTTAGTTTTAATGTTTGAAGATTTTCGATGTTTGTCAACAATTCAAATTAGAATTTTAATCATTTTGAAGTAACGCGAGATTAGCAACAGCAACCGAGGTGACGTGGCATCATTAGCAGGGGATTACTGTAGCTTAATTATTTGGGCGTCACATATGTTGGAGACGTATCAGCATCCCCAAGCTTAATTCCTACTCGTCCTCGAGTAGGTAAATGATAAAAACAGAATTTTTGATGTGGAATGATGCCTAAGATGTTCATGACATATTCTTTTCTTTTGTAGCATGGAGATTTGGACTTTTATATGGTTCAAATCAATAGTCTAGTTTTGACATGGAGATTTCAGTACTCAAGCATATCAACAAGCAACTATGTTCTTGAAAATATCAACACTAAAGAAAGTTATCCCTAGCCCATCATGCTCAATCATTGATCCATTCATGAAACACACTTGCATATTAGCTAGATCCAATGCTCAAGTACGATCATAGTGCCCCTTAGTTGGTGCTTTATAAGAGAAGATGTAGTCTCAAATAAAAATAAAAATTGCATAAAGTAAATAGATAGGCCCTTCGCAGAGGGAAGTAGAGATTTGTAGAGGTGCCAGAGCTCAAAGCTTAAATTGAGAGATAATTTTTTTAGAGGCATACTTTTCCCGTCAACGAAAACGACCGAGTAATTCCCAACACTTTCCATGCTAGATATATCGTAGGTGGTTCCCAAACAGAAAATAAAGTTTATTCCTTTTCCCACCATTCTTTCAGAATCCATGGCTAGCCGTATCTACGGGTGCCTTCTATACCAACACTTTCCAAGGAATTTATTATTTGACAACATAAAGTAAATTTCTTTTTCATTTCAGGACTGGGCATCCCTATTACCGCCACACTCTCGTGCAATGACAAGTGAATAAACACTCATCTTGAGAATAACACATCTAGCATGGAAAATATTGGCCACCCCCCCCCCCCGCTTCATGAGCGGTACGAGCACACAAAAAGGAGATTCATTTTGAAAATTAGAGATGGCACATACAAATTTGCTTAGGACGGCACAGAAATACCGCATATAGGTAGGTATGGTGGACTCATATGGCAAAACTGGGTTTAAAGATGCACAAGTAGTATTTCTACTTAGTACAAGTGGAGGCTAGCAAAAAGATTGAGAAGCAACCAACCAAGAAACGAAAAATCACATAAGCGAGCATTAAATATAACTAACACCGAATAATGCACCACAAGTAGGATGTAATGTCATTGCATAACTATTGACTTTCGTGCTTGCATAGGGAATCACAAACCTTAACACCGAAATTCTTACTAAAGCATAATTACTCACCAACATGACTCACATATCACTATCATCATATCTCAAAACTATTACAAAGAATCAAGTTTATTTTGTCCAATGATCTTCATGAAAGTTTTTATTATATCCCTCTTGCATATCTAGCACTTTGGGACTAGTTTCATATATTGCAATTGCTTTTGAATAGCTCAAACAAATTGAAGTGAAGAACATGAGCATATTTTTTTCGTCTCTTAAAATAATATAAGTGAAGCATGAGAGAATTTCTTCAAAAAATTACTAACACTCAAATTAATCTAAGTGAAGTATGAGAGCATTTCTTCCGAAATATTAAAGTACACCATGCTAAAAAGTATATAAGTGAAGCACTAGAGCAATTCCACAGCTCAAAAAATTTCAGTAAAGCATATAGAACAATTCTAACAAATCATAGCATAATTTTGGCTCTCTAAAATAGGTGTGTCCAGCAAGGATACTTGTGACAAACTAAAAATCAAAACAAGCAAAGAATCATATAATACAAGACGCTCCAAGCAAAACTCATGATATGTGACGAATAAAAATATAGCTCCAAGTAAAATACCGATAGTCGTTAGAAGAAAGAGGGGATGCCTTCCGGGGCATCCCCAAGCTTAGTTGCTTGGTTCTCCTTGAATATTAACTTGGGGTGCCATGGGGCATCCCAAGCTTAGGCTCTTTTCACTCGTTATTCCTTCATCCATCGTGATCACACCCAAAACATGAAAACTTCAATCACACAAAACTTAACAAAACCTTGATGAGATCTGTTAGTATAAGAAAGCAAATCACCACTCTAAGTACTGTTGCAAACCTATTCATATTTTATTATTTCATTATACCTACTGTATTCCAACTTTACCATAGCTTATACCCACTGATACAATCCATAGATTCGTCAAAATAAGCACACAATGCAACAAAAACAGAATCTTCAAAAATAGAACAGTCTGTAGTAATCTGGACTTTGTCCAAATCTATGTAACTCTAAAAATTCTGAAAAATTAGGACAACGTGGGAAATTTGTATATCAATATTGTGTAAAAAATTCAGAATTTTATCGCGCATCTGTGATTTTACAAAATTCTGCTACTGGATGCAAAAGTTTCTGTTTTTCAACAAGATCAAATCAACTAACACTCAACATGATCCCAAAGGCTTTACTTGGCACATACACTAACTAAAACACAAAAAACACAATCAAAACAGTAGCATAATTGTGCACACACTCAAAAACAGAAAGAAAATGGAGAAAATAATTTTTTTTCATCGGGGTGCCTCCCAACAAGCTCTTTCTTTATAGCCATTAAGATAGGCTTGAAATTTTGTTGATGCTCACAAGAAAGATAATAATTGAAGCACAAAGAGAGCATCATAAATCATGTGACAAACACATTTAAGTCTAACATACTTCCTATGCATAGGCATTTTATAAGCAAACAAATTAGTAAGGCAACAAATATTTAGCATATGCAAGGAATAAGAAAGAAACAATAACAATCTCAACATGAAGAGAGGTAATTTAGTAACATGAAAATTCCTACAACCATATTTTCCTCTCTAATAATAATTACATGTAGGTTCATATTTGAATTCAACAATATAGCTATCACATAAAATTTTCTCTTCATGATCCTCATGCATAAAAGTTTTGCAATCTTCCAAGATAGTGGTATTAATATCAACCAAAGTCATGACCTCTCCAAACCCACTTTTATCAAAAAATTCACAAGATTGATAATTCTCCGAAGTAGTGGGACCATTAATACCTAAAGTTGACACTCTTCCAAACCCACTTTCAAACTTATTGCAAACCTTATTGTCAGGAGGCTTAAATAAATTTTCAAGATCATAAGAATCATCATCACCCCAATCATGATCATTGCAATAAGTAGTGGACATAGCAAAATTAGCATCCCCAAGCTTGGGGTTTTGCATATTATTAACACAATTTTCATTAATAGAATTTGTAATAATATCATTGCAATCATGCTTTTCATTCAAGGAGCTACCATGAATCACATTATAAATTTCTTCTTTTAACACTTCATCACAATTTCCAGATTCACGAACTTCAAGCAAAACTTCATAAAGATAATCTAGTGCACTGAAATCACTAGCAATTAGTTCATCATAATTGGATCTTTTGAAAAGATTAGCAAGTGGATGAGGATCCACTTCAATAGATTTTTAGCAAGCGAAGATGCAAGCAAATAGAAGGCACATGGCAACACAAGCAAACATGAGATCTAACGAGAAAAAGGCAAACGAAAAAGAAGGCGAATAAAAAGGCAAATATTTTTGTGAAGTGGTGATGACTCTGATTCCCTCGAGAACGTATACTACTCAAGCACCGTTTCACCTAGTTTAGTCTCTTTAATTTTCTGTCATTTATTTCTTGTTTGTAGTTTAGTAAACAATATCCCTTTTATTTGAGTTCCTAGAAACTTACTAAAGTAGGCTATTTCCAAACTACGGTTTGCATGCATACTGAACTGCGTAAGTGATATCGTAGTTGCGAGGTTTGTAATTCCTTCCTATTTGCTCCCTATGGGTTCGACACTTCACTTATCGCAAAGTGCTACTAATAGCCCTATGCACTTGCAGGTTATCACGGAGTTTGCGAGATTTGCTGCCCTGCGGTAGCAGCCCCCGATGCCAGGCCAGGACCTGATCCCGGAGATGCAGGTTCACCCGCGGGCGGTGATGTTGCTTGAACTACGTCGGTATTTCCCCAAAGAGGAAGGGATGATGCAGTACATTTGGTAGTTATTTCCCTCAGTTATGAAACCAAGGTATCAATCCAGTAGGAGAACCAAGCAACACTATGTAAACGGTACCTGTAGACAAAGAACAAATACTTGCAACCCACACGTAAGAGGGGTTGTCAATCCCTCCACGATAAAAAGATAGATAAATTTGTGGTAGATTGGATAAATAGCTCTCGATAAAACACGAAATAAAATAAGTAATAAAAAAGTGCAGCAAGGTATTTTTTTGGAATAATAGATCTGAAGATAAAAGCGAATAAAAATATATCTCAAAGCAAATATGATAAATAATAGACCCGGGGGGCGTAGGTTTCACTAGTGGCTTCTCTCGAGAAAATAGCATACGGTGGGTAAATTTTTTTACTGTTGGGCAATAGATAGAAGATTGAATAATTATGACGATATCCAAGGCAATGATCAATATATAGGCATCACGTCCAAGATTAGTAGACTGACTCCTGCCTGCATCTACTACTATTACTCCACACATTAACCGCTATCCAGCATGCATCTAGTGTATTAAGTTCATGGAGAAATGGAGTAATGCAATAAGAACAATGACATGATGTAGACGAGATCTATTCATGTAGGAATAGCCCCCATCTTGGTCCTTAATAGCAACGATACATGCGTGTCTTGCTGCCCCTTCTGTCACTGGAAAGAACACCGCAAGATCGAACCCATCACAAAGCACCTCTTCCCATGGCAAGAAAAATCGATCTAGTTGGCCTAACTAAACCAAAGATTCGAAGAAGAAATACAAGGCTATAAATAATCCTGCATATAAGAGATCAAAGAAGACTCAAAAAATATTCATGGATATAGATCTGAACATAAACTCAAAATTCATCGGATCCCAACAAACACACCACAAAAAGAGTTACATCAAATAGATCACCAAGAGACCATTGTATCGAGAATCAAAAGAGAGAGCGAAAGCCATCTAGCTACTGCCTACGGAGCCGTAGGTCTATGATGAACTACTCAGGCATCATCGGAGAGGCACCGATGAGGATGACGAACACCTCCGTGATGGTGTCTAGATTGAATCTCGTGGTTCTGGAACTTGCGACGGCTGGAATTGTGTTTGGTTTACTCCCCTAAGGTTTCTAGAATATTTGGGAATTTGTAGGGCGAAAAGGCGGTGCGGGAGGTCACCGAGGTGGGCACAACCCACCTGGGCCTCCACTCTAGTACTTCTTTGGCCTACTGGGTGTCTTCTGGTCCAGAAAAAATCTCCAAAAAGTTTGGCTGTGTTTTGACTCTGTTTGGTACTGATATTGTTAGGACCGAGAGTATATCGACCAGAGGGGGGCGGGTGAATGGGAGATTCAAAATTTCTTCCGAAAGTTTTGAATCTAATCCCAATTACAGCAGCGGAATAGAGTATCGAAGGAAATGAACTAAATCAACCATCTTCGTCAGAAGCATATTCATCGATGAAAGCATTGACAACAGTACGAGCTTCATAAATCACATGTTTTACTACAATGAGAGTAACGCAACATGTAAATAGATGTAGTAGAATGAGACACAGCATGGTACACACTGAAGGAAATATTATGGAATGACCTCACAAGAAAATCCAATGAGTAAGATGGCAACGAATGAATACAGGTGATGAGAATGAAACAGGGTGAACACAGATACACAAGATGACAACAACAGAACAAAATGATAAAGAAATTTATTGGCACAGGGCAAAAATGTAAACTGCTGAAGGAAATGCAGTAGAGAGATTTAACCAGTGGTGCTCGATGGCAACATAGAGATTTGGTAGACCAGTTCACCCTTCTACCAAAGGCTACGTCTGGTTGGAGGGGTTGTCACTTAACACGGAAGATAAACTCTCTTCACCCTATTCTCCTTCAACGCAGAGCTGATCGGACTCAGGTTGATTTCACTCGTGGTAGATCCTTGTCAGCGATCTCCAGACCTTCGGTCGACCTTCGCGAACCATAATCACTCTTAGTTGCTGAAGATCTAGCTCGGTGAAGACAACAATTCTTCCACACTCGAAGCAGAAACCTATTCGTCTAGAGAGTGCGCAGCTCTCAAGAGTAATAGGTACAAAAACTCTCACTCAGAACTACTGTGATGCTAAACAATTGTCTAAGCTTGGGCTCCTGTTTTCTCTCCCGGTGGACCTTAAACTCAAATCACTCAGAGGGGGGTTGCTCAAATCAATCTTCTCAGAAATCTCAAGCAGAGCAGCCAACGGACAATGTTGGAGCGGGGTGGCTATTTATAGCCGCAGCCTTCCCAGATGGGAAATGACCATTTTGGACACGAGGTCCAACCAATGGCCAACTGACACGTTTGCAACGGTCAGATTTTTGGAGCAGCGGTAACATTACTTGAGGAACAAGTAATGCTAACTCCTCAGTCTGAGACAAATCTCTCGCAGCAAAGAAGAACACGGTCTCCTGCTGACAAGTATTTGCACGGAGCACAAGGAGATTTCTCTCGCAACTTTCATAGGTTTTGGCTAAGCATCACAGCGGATCTAAGCAGCAAGAACCTATACCCATCTTAATAGTACGGAGGTCCTATCACTCAAAAAAGAAAGAAAGAAGAACAACGAAATGAATACTACAACTTCACTTTGTCTTCGACTTCCATCGCTGCAGTCAATTTCTTCGGATGCCAGTACCGAATAAAAATGCTTTGCTTCAGCAGTAAATTTTTGAGGGGTCGATTTCTTCACATCAATCTTCTCGACTATATGACTTCAACACACATAGCTCATTCCTCTCTTCAGCGCAGATATGCTTCGGTGAAGTTCCTCGAACTCAGCATCAGAGACAACATTCTCTTCGGTTGTGTATGGAATTTCTCTCTCTTTATGAACTAGCAAACAAATCAGTCCATACCTGATTCTGTCAACAATCTCCAAAACACAAGGTAGGCAGATATTTCACCAACAATCTCCCCCTCTTTGGATGATTGTTGACAAAACAGATCACATCGAATGATAGATAGTGAACAGAATGTGATGCAAAGAATAATGAAATACGAGAGATAATTACGAAAATAAGATATCTTCCCCCTTGATATATGCTTCGGGTCATGAAGAATCGGGGGAAGCGATATCACTCTTTGTATGAGTGTCATTGACAACAGATCTTAAACTTGAGTTCTTTCAATGCACTCAACAGTGTCTAAGGTGATTCCTGTCACAAAAACTTCGAAGAGAATTAGGTGTAAGATAAATTTTGAGAGATTTGTGACAAAGTATATATCATGAGGGTTTTCTTAGAACACAATTTGAATCCACACGAGATGTTGTTTTCCTGCATGTTCAGTATTGGATGTAAATAGAGCAGGAAAGAGGATATAAGAGAGTTGCTTGCAATGGATATGACTCAGATGTAATTACCCTGCAGTACAGAGGATAATACAAGAGATACTTGTGAGGGAACAACACTTTGTAAGTGGATCATATGGCCTTCTCCAAAGGCATAAAAGTTTAGACTGACATTCTTTTCCTGCGAGGTTAGATGATAAGATATAATAATCAACGCATATCCAACAGCGATAGTTATAGTTCATATAGTACTCAAAGTACTTCTCCAAATTAGTATCATCCCATGATGATTCTCTGTTCTCCTTCAAGGAGAAAATATGTTTCCCTGCAAACAAATAGTGCAAAGCAAATGATATCGCAGGCGGGTGTTATTAACGTTACATGATGTCCGAGTGTTTGAGCACCACATGTGGTGCGATAAGTTCATGAAGCAAATTGTTCAAGGGAAAATCAAAGAGAAAATGAAAACACCCAGCAAACCCCGATAAACTATCACTCGATGTAATTCTCCCCCTTTTTGTCAACAAGTGTCAAAAAGGAAAGAGAAGACATATGAGGAATTATTCCAAGGGAAAATCCTCAGAATCAGAATTGAGACCACTCGAAGAACCAGAATCTGAAGAATTAGGAATGGTCGAGGCGGGAGCAGGAGTAGCAACCTGGGCTTTGGAAGTCTTGGAGCGATCATCATCTGGCTTGTGGACAAGAGTACCAGTTGTATCTGCAATTTCATCATCATGATTGACAAACAACCGATCCGTTGAAGCTGAATGTTGTGGGAGCACTGGAGTTTGTCTACGGATGTGCGGGACAACAATCAAGTCCAGATAGTTATAATATTTCAGAATGCCCTTATTGTCTAACTCCTTCCGAGAATAATGTTGTCTTAATAAAGTCCATGATCGCTTCTTAGCTTCCTTCCCATGAAGAAGAATCTGACGAGTTTGATTATGAAGCAAATTCAGCCCAGCCATTAATTCCACCTTTTCCTTCTATCCAGCTTGATACGGCTCTCCAGTGTCTGCTGAGTATGAACACAGATCTCATAAAGAGATGGATTTTCTTTGCGAGGGATTACAACCCTGGCTTCCTTGATCTTCGGTGCATTTTTAGACGCAGATGCATTTGCGGCAGTGTCAACTGGTTCTTTCCCTTTTCCACTATCTTTCACAATGTGTGAAGTGTCACGAACTGTCAGCATGAATAATTTCGGAACGTAATCTGATAACCCACAAGTATAGGGGATCGCAACAGTTTTCGAGGGTAGAGTATTCAATCCTAAATTTATAAATTCGACACAAGGGGAGCCAAAGAATATTTGTATATATTAGTAGCTGAGTTGTCAATTCAACCACACCTGGAGATTAATTATCTGCAGCAATACGATCAGTAGCACAATAGTATGATAATTTTGACAGTAGTAGTAACAATAACGGTAATAGTGATAGCAATGATTTTGTAGCAGTTGTGACAGTAGCAATAGAAATAGTAACATAGCAAGAACAACATGTGAAAAACTCGTAGGCATTGGATCGGTGAATTCGTTGGATGATATTCATCATATAACAGTCATAACCTAGCAGGGCGATACAAAACTAACTCCAGTTCATAAATATAATGTAGGCATGTATTTCGTAAATAGTCACACGTGCTTATGGAAAGAACTTGGATGACATCTTTTGTCCTACCCTCCCGTGGCAGCGGGGTCCATAAGGAAACTAAGGGATATTAAGGCCTCCTTTCAATAGAGAACCGGAACAAATCATTAGCACACATTGAATACATGAACTCCTCAAATTATAGTCATCACCGGAAAGTATCTCGACTATTGTCACTCCGGGGTTTGCGGATCATAACACGTAATAGGTGACTATAACTTACAAGATCGGATCTAGAACATAGATGTAATGGTGATAACATAAATGGTTCAGATCTAAAATCATGGCACCCGGGCCCAAAGTGACGAGCATTAAGCATGGCAAAGTCATAGCAACATCAATCTCCGAACATAATGGATACTAGGGATCAAGCCCTAACAAAACTAACTCGATTAGATGATGAATCTCATCCAACTCCCTCACCGACCAGCGAGCCTACGAAGGAATTACTCACACCCGGTGGGCAACATCATGGAATTGCGATAGAGAAGGGTTGGTGATGAAGAAGATCGAAGATTCCCCTGTTCGGAGCCCCAAACGGACTCCTGGTCTGGCTTCCCGATGAAGAACAGGAGGTGGCGGCGGCTCCGTCTCATGAAACGCGATAATTCTTTCTCTCCGGGTTTTCTCTCAAAAAATAGAATTTTATACAGTTGGAATCAGGGTCTGCGGGGCCACCAGGTGGGTACAACCCACCTGTGCGCGCCAGGAGGGGGGTGCCTTGGTGGGTTGTGCTCACCCAGGGGCCCCCCTCCGGTGGTTCTTGGCTCCAATATTTTTCTTTTATTCCATAAAAATCTCCAAAACTTTCGTTCCATTTCGAGAACTTTTATTTCTGCACAAAAACAACACCATGGTAGTTCTGCTGAAAACAACGCCAGTCCGCGTTAGTTTCATTCAAATCAAGCAAATTAGAGTCCAAGACACGAGGAAAAACGTTAGGAAAAGTAGATACGACAGAGACGTATCAACTCCCCCAAGCTTAAACCTTTGCTTGTCCTCAAGCAATTCAGTTGATAAACTGAAAATGAAAAAGGATAACTTTTACGAACTCTTTTGCTCTTGTTTACATAAATAAGCTTAAGTAGCACCCAGGTTTTCAGCAAAGATTATGACTAACCATGTTGACAATACTCCTTACAAATTATATTAACATATCAATGGCATAAGCAACTAGCGAGCAATAATAAAGAATCTCAAGTGACAACACTTTATCAAAACAATCATGATATAATATGACAAGAGTGGTATCTCGCTAGCCCTTTCTGAGACCGCAAAACATAAATGCAGAGCACCAAAGTTCAAGCAACGACTAAACATTGTAACTCATGGTAGAAAAGATCCAGTCATGATGCATCCAACATTAGCTACACACAATGCATGAGGAAGACAATAGTGCTCTCAGATCTGGCGCTTATTTGAGAAGGTGACGACTGATACGTCTCCAACGTATCTATAATTTCTGATTGTTCCATGCTATTATATTATCTGTTTTAGATGTTTAATGGGCTTTACTAAGCACTTTTATATTATTTTTGGGACTAACCTATTAACCAAAGGCCTAGTGCAAATTGTTTTTTTTGCCTATTTCAGTGTTTCGCGGAAAAGGAATATCAAACGAAGTCCAAACGGAATGAAACCTTCGAGAGAGTTATTTTTGGAACAAACGTGATCCAGAGGACTTGGAGTGGACGTCAAGAAAGAAGCGAGGAGGCCACGAGGCAGGGAGGCGCGCCCCCACCCTCGTGGGCCCCTCGCAGCTCCACCGGCCTACTTATTCCTCCTATATATACGCATATACCCTGAAAACATCAAGGAGCACAACGAAACCCTATTTCCACCGCTGCAACCTTCTGTACCCGTGAGATCCCATCTTGGGGCCTTTTCCGGCGCTCCGCCGGAGGGGGAATCGATCACGGAGGGCTTCTACATCAACACCATAGCCTCTCCGATGATGTGTGAGTAGTTTACCACAGACCTTCGGGTCCATAGTTATTAGCTAGATGGCTTCTTCTCTCTCTTTGGATCTCAATACAAAGTTCTCCTCGATTCTCTTGGAGATCTATTCGATGTAATTCTTTTTGCCGTGTGTTTGTCGAGATCCGATGAATTGTGGGTTTATGATCAAGATTATCTATGAAAAATATTTGAATCTTCTAAATTCTTTTATGTATGATTGGTTATCTTTGCAAGTCTCTTCAAATTATCAGTTTGGTTTGGCCTACTAGATTGATCTTTCTTGCAATGGGAGAAGTGCTTAGCTTTGGGTTCAATCTTGCGGTGTCCTTTCCCAGTGACAGCAGGGGCAGCAAGGCACGTATGGTATTGTTGCCATCGAGGATAAAAATATGGGGTTTATATCACATTGCTTGAGTTTATACCTCTACATAATGTCATCTTTCCTAATGCGTTACTCTGTTCTTATGAACTTAATACTCTAGATGCATGCTGGATAGCGGTCGATGTGTGGAGTAATAGTAGTAGATGCAGAATCGTTTCGGTCTACTTGTCGCGAACGTGATGCCTATATACATGATCATGCCTAGATATTCTCATAATTATGCACTTTTCTATCAATTGCTCGACAATAATTTGTTCACGCACCGTAATACTTATGCTATCTTGAGAGAAGCCACTAGTGAAATCTATGGCCCCCGGGTCTATTTTCCATCATATAAGTTTCCAATCTATTTTTACTTTGCAATCTTTACTTTCAATCTATATCAGAAAAATACCAAAAATATTTATCTTATTATCTCTATCAGATCTCACTTTTGCAAGTGGCCGTGAAGGGATTGACAACCCCTTTATCGCGTTGGTTGCAAGGTTCTTATTTGTTTGTGTAGGTACGAGGCGACTTGTGTGTAGTCTCCTACCGGATTGATACCTTGGTCCTCAAAAACTGAGGGAAATACTTACGCTACTTTGCTGCATCACCCTTTCCTCTTCAAGGGAAAAACCAATGCAAGCTCAAAAGGTAGCAAGAAGGATTTCTGGCGCCGTTGCCGGGGAGATATACGCCAAGTCAAGACATACCAAGTACCCATCACAACTCTTATCCCTCGCATTACATTATTTGCCATTTGCCTCTCGTTTTCCTCTCCCCCACTTCACCTTTGCCCTTTTATTTGCCCTCCTTTTCCGTTCGTCTCTTTTCGCTTGCTTCTTGTGTGCTTGTGTGTTGGATCATTTGTCACAATGGCTCAAGACAATACTAAATTGTGTGATTTTTCCAATACCAACAATAATGATTTTCTTAGCACTCCGATTGCTCCTCTTACCGATGCTGAATCTTGTGAAATTAATGTTGCTTTGCTGAATCTTGTCATGAAAGATCAATTCCCTGGCCTTCCTAGTGAAGATGCCGCTACCCATCTAAACAACTTTGTTGATTTGTGTGATATGCAAAAGAAGAAAGACGTGGATAATGATATTGTTAAATTGAAGCTATTTCCGTTTTCGCTTAGAGATCATGCTAAAACTTGGTTTTCGTCTTTGCCTAAAAATAGCGTTAATTCTTGGAATAAGTGCAAAGATGCTTTTATCTCTAAGTATTTCCCTCCCGCTAAGATCATCTCTCTTAGAAATGATATTATGAACTTTAAGCAACTTGATCATGAGCATGTTGCACAATCTTGGGAGAGGATGAAATTAATGATACGTAATTGCCCTACACATGGTTTGAATTTATGGATGATTATACAAATTTTTTATGCCGGATTGAATTTTGCTTCTAGAAATCTTTTAGATTCGGCCGCGGGAGGCACTTTTATGGAAATCACTTTAGAAGCTACTAAACTCCTAGATAATATTATGGTTAATTATTCTCAATGGCACATCGAAAGATCTACTAGTAAAAAGGTTCATGCGATAGAAGAAATTAATGTTTTGAGTGGAAAGATGGATGAACTTATGAAGTTGTTTGCTAATAAGAGTGCTCCTATTGATCATAATGATATGCCTTTGTATACTTTGATTGAGAATAGTAATGAATCTATGGATGTGAATTTTGTTGGTAGGAACAATTTTGGTAACAACGCTTATAGAGGAAACTTTAATCCTAGGCCATATCCTAGTAATTCCTCTAATAATTATGGTAATTCCTACAACAACTCTTATGGAAATTTTAATAAGATGCCATCTGATTTTGAGACTAGTGTTGAAGAATTTATGATTTCTCAAAAGAATTTCAATGCTTTGCTTGAAGAAAAATTGCCTAAGATTGATGAGTTGGCTAGGAACGTGAATAGAATTTCTCTTGATGTTGATTCTTTGAAACTTATATCTATTCCTCCTAAGCATCATATCTATGAGTCTCTCAAAGCCATGAGAATTTCCATTGATGAGTGGAAAGAAAGAACCGCTAGGATGCGTGCTAAAAAAGATTGCTTTATAAAAGCGTGTTATTCTAGTTTTCATGATAATAGGGATGAAGTCTAAAAGTGATTGATGTGTCTCCTATTAAATCTTTGTTTTGCAATATGAATCTTGATAATGATGGGACTGGAGATGAGTCAACTTTAGTTAAAAGGCGTCCCAATGATTCGGAGTTTTTTGATCTTGATGCAAAAATTGGTAAAAGTGGGATTGAAGAGGTCAAAACTTTACATAGCAATGAACCCACTATTTTGGATTACAAGGAATTTAATTATGATAATTTTTCTTTAATAGAGTGTATTTCCTTGTTGCAATCCGTGTTAAATTCTCCTCATGCTTATAGTCAAAATAAAGCTTTTACCAATCATATAGTTGATGCTTTAATGCAATCTTATGAAGAAAAACTTGAATTAGAAGTTTCTATCCCTAGAAAACTTTATGATGAGTGGGAACCTACTATTAAAGTTAAAATTAAAGATCATGAATGCTGTGCTTTATGTGATTTGGGTGCTAGTGTTTCCACGATTCCAAAAACTTTGTGTGATGTATTAGGTTTCCGTGAATTTGATGATTGTTCTTTAAACTTGCACCTCGCAGATTCCACCATTAAGAAACCTATGGGGAGAATTAATGATGTTCATATTGTTTCAAATAGGAATTATGTGCCCGTAGATTTCATTGTTCTTGATATAGATTGCAATCCTACATGTCCTATTATTCTTGGTAGACCTTTCCTTAGAACGATTGGTGCAATTATTGATATGAAAGAAGGAAATACTAGATTCCAATTTCCATTAAGGAAAGGCATGGAACACTTTCCTAGAAAGAAAATAAACTTACCTTATGAATCTATTATGAGAGCCACTTATGGATTGCATACCAAAGATGGTAATACCTAGATCTATCCTTGCCTTTTTGCCTAGCTAAGGGCGTTAAACGATAGCGCTTGTTGGGAGCCAACCCAATTTTATTTTATTTTATTGCTTTTTGTTTCTGTTTACTAATAAATAATTCATCTAGCCTCTGTTTAGATGTGTTTTCATGCTTTAATTAGTGTTTGTGCCAAGTAGAACCTTTGGGAAGACTTGGGTGAAGTCTTTATGATCTTGCTGTAAAAAACAGAAACTTTAGCGCTCACGAGATTAGCTGCCATTTTTTTACTGGAGAGTGCTTTTAGGTTGATTCTTTTTTAAGATGATTAATAGACAAATTCCTCACGTCCAGCAATTTATTTCAGAATTTTTGGAGTTCCAGAAGTTTACGTTTGATCCAGATTTCTACGGACTGTTCTGTTTTTGACAGATTCTGTTTTTTGTGTGTTGTTTGCTTATTTTGATGAATCTATGGCTAGTATCGGAGGGTAGGAACCATAGAGAAGTTGGAATACAGTAGGTTTAACACCAATATAAATAAATAATGAGTTCATTATAGTAACTTTTGGTGGTGGTTTGTTTTCTTTCGCTAATGGAGCTCATGAGATTTTTCTGTTGAGTTTTGTGTTGTGAAGTTTTCAAGTTTTGGCTAAAGATTTGATGGATTATGGAATAAGGAGTGGCAAGAGCCTAAGCTTGGGGATGACCAAGGCACCCCAAGGTAATATTCAAGGATAACCAAGAGCCTAATCTTGGGGATGCCCTGGAAGGCATCCCCTCTTTCGTCTTCGTCTATCGGTAACTTTACTTGAGGCTATATTTTTATTCACCACATGATATGTGTTTTGCTTGGAGCGTCTTGTATGATTTGAGTCTTTGCTTTTTTAGTTTACCACAATCATCCTTGCTGTACACACCTTTTGGGAGAGACACACATGAATCAGAATTTATTAGAATACTCTATGTGCTTCACTTATATCTTTTGAGCTACATAATTTTGCTCTAGTGCTTCACTTATATCTTTTAGAGCACGGTGGTGGTTTCATTTTATAGAAATTATTGATCTCTCATGCTTCACTTATATTATTTTGAGAGTCTTTTAGAACAGCATGGTAGTTTGCTTTGGCTCTAAAATTAGTCCTAATATGATGAACATCCAAGATAGGTATAATAAAAACTATGATATAAAGTGCATCGAATACTATGAGAAATTCGATACTTGATAATTGTTTTGAGATATGAAGATGGTGATATTAGAGTCATGCTAGTTGAGTAGTTGTGAATTTGAGAAATACTTGTTCTAAAGTTTGTGATTCCCGTAGCATGCACGTATGGTGAACCGTTATGTGATGAAGTCGGAGCATGATTTATTTATTGATTGTCTTCCTTATGAGTGGCGGTCGGGGACGAGCGATGGTCTTTTCCTACCAATCTACCCCCTAGGAGCATGCGCGTAGTACTTCGTTTCGATAACTAATAGATTTTTGCAATAAGTATGTGAGTTCTTTATGACTAATGTTGAGTCCATGGATTATACGCACTCTCACCCTTCCACCATTGCTAGCCTCTCTAATAAGGCGCACCTTTCGCCGGTATAATACACCCACCATATACCTTCCTCAAAACAGCCACCATACCTACCTATTATGACATTTCCATAGCCATTCCAAGATATATTGCCATGCAACTTACCACCGTTCCGTTTATTATGACACGCTTCATCATTGTCATATTGCTTTGCATGATCATGTAGTGGACATCGTATTTGTGGCAAATCCACCTTTATAATCCTTTCATACATGTCACTCTTGATTCATTGCATATCCCGGTACACCACCGGAGGCATTCACATTCATATTTTGTTCTAAGTATTGAGTTGTAAGTAAATAAAAGTGTGATGATCATCATTATTAGAGCATTGTCCCAAGTGAGGAAAGGATGATGGAGACTATGATTCCCCCACAAGTCGGGATGAGACTCCGGACGAAAAAAAAGAAAAGAAAAAAAAGGCCATAAAAAAAAGAGAAAAAGGCCCAAATAAAAAAATAAAAAAAGAGAGAAAAAGAGAGAAGGGACAATGTTACTATCCTTTTGCCACACTTGTGCTTCAAAGTAGCACCATGATTTTCATGATAGAGAGTCTCCTATGTTGTCACTTTCATTTACTAGTGGGAATTTTACATTATAGAACTTGTCTTGTATATTCCAATGATGGGCTTCCTCAAAATGCCCTAGGTCTTCGTGAGCAAGCGAGTTGGATGCACACCCACTTAGTTTCTTTTGTTGAGCTTTCATACACTTATAGCTCTAGTGCATCCGTTGCATGGCAATACCTACTCACTCACATTAATATCTACTGATGGGCATCTCCATAGCCTGTTGATACGCCTAGTTGATGTGAGACTATCTTCTCCACAACCACCATTCTATTCCACATATAGTGCTATGTCCATGGCTCACGCTCATGTATTGCGTGAAGATTGAAAAAGTTTGAGAACATCAAAAGTATGAAACAATTGCTTGGCTTGTCATCGGGGTTGTGCATGATTTAAATATTTTGTGTGATGAAGATAGAGCATAGCCAGACTATATGATTTTGTAGGGATAACTTTCTTTGGCCATGTTATTTTGAGAACACATGATTGCTTTGTTAGTATGCTTGAAGTATTATTATTTTCATGTTAATATTAAACTTTTGTCTTGAATCTTTCGGATCTGAACATTCATGCCACGATAAAGGAAATTACATTGAGAAATATGCTAGGTAGCATTCCACATCAAAAATTCTGTTTTTATCATTTACCTACTCGAGGACGAGCAGTGATGCAAAGTGGTCCACCTCTGGATGTAATTCCTCATGGGCCCCTCACAGCTCCACCGACCTACTTCTTCCTCCTATATATACTCATATACCCTGAAAACAACCAGGAGCATTACGAAACCCTATTTCCACCACCGCAACCTTCTGTACCCGTGAGATCCCATCTTGGGGCCTTTTCCGGCGCTTCGCCGGAGGGGGAATCGATCACGGAGGGCTTCTACATCAACACCATAGCCTCTCCGATGATGTGTGAGTAGTTTACCACAGACCTTCGGGTCCATAGTTATTAGCTAGATGGCTTCTTCTCTCTCTTTGGATCTCAATACAAAGTTCTCCTCGATTCTCTTGGAGATCTATTCGATGTAATTCTTTTTGCGGTGTGCTTGTCGAGATCCGATGAATTGCGGGTTTATGATCAAGATTATCTATGAACAATATTTGAATCTTCTGAATTCTTTTATGTATGATTGGTTATCTTTGCAAGTCTCTTCGAATTATTAGTTTGGTTTGGCCTACTAGATTGATCTTTCTTGCAATGGGAGAAGTGCTTAGCTTTGGGTTCAATCTTGCGGTGTCCTTTCCCAGTGACAGCAGGGGCAGCAAGGCACGTATTGTATTGTATTGTTGCCATCGAGGATAAAAAGATGGGGTTTATATCATATTGCTTGAGTTTATCCCTCTACATAATGTCATCTTGCCTAATGCGTTACTCTGTTCTTATGAACTTAATACTCTAGATGCATGCCGGATAGCGGTCGATGTGTGGAGTAATAGTAGTAGATGCATAATCATTTCGGTCTACTTGTCGCGGACGTGATGCCTATATACATGATCATGCCTAGATATTCTCATAATTATGCACTTTTCTATCAATTGCTCGACAGTAATTTGTTCACCCATCGTAATACTTGTGCTATCTTGAGAGAAGCCACTAGTGAAACCTATGGCCCCCGGGTCTATTTTCCATCATATAAGTTTCCAATATATTTTTACTTTGCAATCTTTACTTTCAATCTATATCATAAAAATACCAAAAATATTTATCTTATTATCTCTATCAGATCTCACTTTTGCAAGTGGCCGTGAAGGGATTGACAACCCCTTTATTGCGTTGGTTGCAAGGTTCTTATTTGTTTGTGTAGGTACGAGGCGACTTGTGTGTAGTCTCCTACTGGATTGATACCTTGGTTCTCAAAAACTGAGCGAAATACTTACGCTACTTTGCTGCATCACCCTTTCCTCTTCAAGGGAAAAACCAACGCAAGCTCAAGAGGTAGCAACGACACAACATAAAATTAAATAGATAGTCCCTTCGCAGAGGGAAGCAGTGATTTGCAGCGGTGCCAGAGCTCATATTTTTAAAACAGAGATAAATGAAATTTTGAGAAATGCACCCTTCCTATTTACTTCGTGACCATTAGTTATTGACATCTTCCATGCTAAACACATTAGTGGCGGTTCCCAAGCAATAAAAGTAAATGTTTACTCTCCCTCCACCAACAAACACACTCCTCGACAAGTCGAATCCACAGGTACCGTCCATACCAACATCGTTCCTGGGGGAGTTTTGTTTAATTATTTTTAGTTTTTAATTTGGGACTGGGAATCCCAATTACCGCCCTCTTGTGCAAGGACGAGCGAATAAACACTCATCATGAGAATAACCCGCTTAGCATGGAAGATATTGACTACCTCCTGTCACTCTATGAACAAACCAGGCACACAAAAATGGATGTTTATTTGAAGTTTTTAGAGGTGGACATTTAAATTTAATTAGAACGGCATGGTAATACCGCATATAGGTAGGTATGGTGGACTCATCTAGAATAACTTGGGTTTTAGGATTTTGACGCACAAGTAGTTTTCCGCTTAGTACAGGCAAAGGCTAGCAAATAGGTTGAGAAGAGGCCAGCTAGAGAGCGAAAATGGTCATGAACATGCATTATGCATAAATAACATCGGACACTAGCATGAGTAGGATATGAACACCATGAACATAAATATCTTAGAGGCTATGTTAGTTTTGATTCAACTACATGCATGAACATGTGCCAAGTCAAGCCACTCGAACATTCAAAGGAGGATACCATATCATCATACTACATCACAATCATTTTAACGAAATGTTGACATCCAAGATAAATCATTATTCACTCCTAGCTACTTAAGCATGGCATGAGAAACTATAATCTCTAATTGTGATTCCAAACATGTTTGATCATAATAGGCTGAATAATGGATACTAGGTTAAACATATTTACAAAAGCAGAACAAGTTGAGTTCATACCCGTTTCTCTCTGCCACGGCCAGTTCACCAAATATTGTCATTATTGCCTTTCACTTGCACGACTGAATGTTATGAAAATAATAATAGTGTAAGAGTGTCGCGGACTAAGCCGGAATCTGCAAACATTTTATTCAAAGGGAGAAGACAAAACAATTTGAGCTCTTTGTTAGATCAACTACATCAACAATAATGCATATGAGAGCCACTCAACATTTTCATCGTGGTCTTCTCCTCGGTATGACTCAAGAAGAAAACAATTTCGGAGAAACACACTGAAATATTTTTGGAGTTTTTAGTTTTTCTAGAAGAAAGCAAATTAAAGAAAAATAAAAAACAAAAATGAGAAAATTTACACGGGAAAGCTCCCAATAAGCAATAGAAGAATAAGGAAATCTTTTTGGGTTTTCTTTTAAATATTACAACTAACCAAGCTAGAAGTAAATACCGAAAAGAAGCAAGAGATATTTTTGGGTTTTCTCAAAGTTTTTCAAACACACAAGAAGAAAGCGAGAAAATAAATCTAGCATGGATAATACAATGAAAAAGTGTGGACACCAACAACTGAAATGAAATGTGTGAGCATGAATGTAATGTTGGTGGAAATACGTACTCCCCCAAGCTTAGGCTTTTGGCCTAGCTTGGTAATCACCACTCGTAGTAGCCGTCCGGTCCCATGTGGAAGTGTTGGGGGGCAGGCACCTGAGCGTCCTACTCCAGAGGCTCCTCCTCTGCTGCATGGGCGTTCTGGTAAGCGATAATGTCATCTGGCATAATCCTGTATCTGCCCCTGGCAAAAGAATCAAACAAAGCAGGTGCAGACAACGGAATAATATCACGGGTGTTCTCACTGAAAACCAGGTCGTAGGGAATATCAATAGTAGTGTTCTCGCCATCAATAAACTGATGAGCTGCCATAGCCTGATGATCCAAGTAAACCTTGGGCAAGCGATAATCATGCTGGCGAATCAGAATGTTAAAGGGACTCTCTAAACGAGTGGCATAGATACCGCCATGAATTTTACCCTTGGTCCTGTTAAGGTGCAAGCGACGTGCAATGATAGCCCCTAGGCTATAAGTGTTATCGCCATATAGTGCACGACGTAAGAGAGCGAAATCGGGGGCACTAAGTGCACCAGCCATCCCTCTAGAAAGTAAACACTTAGCAATGAACAGAGAAAAATAATGCACAGAAGGAAACTGCAAGCTAGTGGCGGTGACACCCGATACACCTCTCTCATCTCCCACTGTGAAAAGATGATAAAAATCCTCGAACTCTGCAGCCTAGGCTCTCTTATTTCCCCGTCAGAAGGGATCAAGCATACATCACAAAACTCAGTAAGAGGCATCTGACGGGTTTCAGTAGAAAAATTAAACTGCACCTCAGGGGGTTATTCCTACTAAAAAAATGGAAATTTTGCACAAAGGAATTTGTAAGGAGATGGTATTTGATACGTCTCCAGCGTATCTATAATTTTTGATTGTTCCATGCTATATTATATTCTGCTTTGGACATTACTGGGCTTTATTATACACTTTTATATTATTTTTGGGACTAACCTATTAACTGGAGGCCCAGCCCAGAATTGTTGTTTTTTGCCTATTTCAGAGTTTTGCAGAAAAAGAATATCAAACGAAGTCCAAACGGAATGAAACCTTCGGGAACGTGATTTTCGGAATGAACGTGAGCCAGAGGACTTGGACCCTACGTCAAGACATCAAACAGGAGGGCACGAGGTAGGGGGGCGCGCCCTCCACCCTTGTGGCCCCCCTGTTGCTCCACCGACGTACTTCTTCCTCCTATATATACCTACGTACCCCCAAACTACCAGATACGGAGCCAAAAACCTAATTCCACCGCCGCAACCTTCTGTACCCGTGAGATCCCATCTTGGGGCCTGTTCCGGAGCTCCGTCGGAGGGGGCATCGATCACGGAGGGCTTCTACATCAACACCATAGCCTCTCCGATGATGTGTGAGTAGTTTACCTCAGACCTTCGGGTCCATAGTTATTAGCTAGATGGCTTCTTCTCTCTTTTTGGATCTCAATACAATGTTCTCCCCCTCTCTTGTGGAGATCTATTAGATGTAATCTTCTTTTGCGGTGTGTTTGTTGAGACCGATGAATTGTGGGTTTATGATCAATTTTATCTATGAACAATATTTGAATCTTCTGAATTCTTTTATGTATGATTGGTTATCTTTGCAAGTCTCTTCGAATTATCAGTTTGGTTTGGCCTACTAGATTGATCTTTCTTGCAATGGGAGAAGTGCTTAGCTTTGGGTTCAATCTTGCGGTGTCCTTTCCCAGTGACAGTAGGGGCAGCAAGGCACGTATTGTATTGTTGCCATCGAGGATAACAAGATGGGGTTTATATCATATTGCATGAGTTTATCCCTCTACATCATGTCATCTTGCTTAAAGCGTTACTCTGTTCTTATGAACTTAATACTCTAGATGCATGCTGGATAGCGGTCGATGTGTGGAGTAATACTAGTAGATGCAGGCAGGAGTCGGTCTACTTGTCTCGGACGTGATGCCTATATACATGATCATACCTAGATATTCTCATAACTATGCTCAATTCTATCAATTTCTCAACAGTAATTTGTTCACCCAACGTAAATACTTATGCTCTTGAGAGAAGCCACTAGTGAAACCTATGGCCCCTGGGTCTATTTTCCGTCATATTAATCTTCCAACAACAAGCTTTTTCCATTGCCTTTTATTTTACTTTGCATCTTTATCATAAAAATACCAAAAAGATTATCCTATCATATCTATCAGATCTCACTCTCGTAAGTGACCGTTTAGGGATTGACAACCCCTTATTGCGTTGGTTGCGAGGATTTATTTGTTTGTGTAGGTGCGAGGGACTCGTGCGTGGCCTCCTACTAGATTGATACCTTGGTTCTCAAAAACTGAGGGAAATACTTACGCTGCTTTACTGCATCACCCTTTCCTCTTCAAGGGAAAACCAATGCAGTGCTCAAGAGGTAGCAGTATTGTTCACACTCAGATGCGATGAAGTCGGTAAGCCCAGCATTGGCAGCAAATTGTGCGAACTCTTGACGGATCCCGGCTCCATCCATGAAGGGGTTATGCCGCCATTCGCACGGTCGTACCTCTGCCCTTCTCGGAGTATGGAGGTCATTATCCGATGATTCCCCAATGACTCCCTTAGAGTTCTTCTTGGAGGCAAACTTCCTGAAGAAACTCATCTTATTCCTATGAACAAAATTCTGAAATTTTTAGTTCACAAAATTTTTGTCCACAGAACTTCACAAGATTGAAAGCAATGACTAATAGGGATGCATAGAGGCCATATTAAGCATTCAAACTACTTAGAACTCTAAGAATTCAACATGCAAGCTCATCTACAGTAGCCCCAAGAGTAGCTAATTATTCAAAAATTAAACCACTAAAAGAAAAACTAATTGGACCAATGGAGGAGTCACATACCAAGTAGCAATCCCCCAGAACAGTTTCGGAAACGGAGCTTCGAGCAAAGAGATTGAAATCCGTGGGTTTGAGAGCAAGAACACGAGAGTGAGTGAGTGAGAGAGAGAGCAATGGTGACTTTTTTTTCTGAAGGTAGGTGATAACATGGGCTAAAGAGATAAGTGAGGGGCCCACGTGGGGACCACAACCCACCAGGGCGCGCCTGGGGCTGCTGGCGCGCCCAGGTGGGTTGTGCCCACCTGGTGCACCCCCTCTGATGTTATTTGCATAAAAAATTCTTAAATATTCAGGAAAAAAATCGTATTAAATTTTCAGGGCATTTTGAGAACTTTTATTTTTGGGTCATTTTTTATTGCACGGGAAAATCAGAAAACAGCAAAGCATCGCATTTTATTTTATTTAACTAAGAAAAATAGAAAACAAAAGTTAGAAACAGAAGGTTGTGCCCACTAAATTCATCAACTTCGTACCTCTAAAAAATGATCCATTAATAAGGTTGATCAAGTCTTATTAACAACCACTTTCGATTGGCATGAAACCGAAGAACTTTTGCAAGACACTAAGTTACCTCAACGGGGATATGCATGTCCCCAATAATAATAATTTCTTATTTCTTTTTGGCAGTAGGTAGAGGTAGATGAAAACTTCCAATAGTGAGTGTCGGAGATTTTTCAATAACATTAATACCATTCACTTGGAATTGTTTCGTCGGAAAGTGCACCATATTCTCATTACCATTGATATGAAAGGTGAACTTGCTTTTATTGCAATCAATAATAGCCCCTGCAATATTCAAGAAGGGTCTACCAAGGATAATCGACATGTTGTCGTCCTCGGGCATCTCAAGTATAACAAAGTCAGTTAAGATAGTAACATTTGCAACAACAACGGGCACATCCTCACAAATACCGATAGGTATGGCAGTTGATTTGTCAGCCGTTTGCAAAGATATTTCAGTAGGTGTGAGTTTATTCAAATAAAGTCTTTTATATAAGGAGAAAGGCATAACACTAACACCGGCTACTAAATCACACAAAGCAGTTTTGACATAATTTCTTTCGATGGAGCAAGGTATAGTTGGTATTCCCGGATCTCCAAGTTTTTTAGGTACTCCATCCTTAAAAGAATAATTAGCAAGAATGGTGGATATTTCAGCTTCAGGTATCTTTATTTTATTAGTGATGATGTCTTTCATATATTTTGCATAAGGGGCCATCTTTAAAATATCAGTCAAGCGATTGCGCAAAAAGACTGGCCTAAGCATTTCAACGAAATGCTCAAATTCTTCATCATCCTTTTTCTTAGTGGATTTATGTGGAAAGGGCATGGGTTTTTGGACCCATGGTTCTCTTTCTCTTCCATTTTTCTAGCAACAAAGTCTCTTTTGTCATATCTTTTATTTTTAGATTGCGGGTTATCAAAATCAACAATTGGCTCTATCTCCACATCATTATCTGGTTGTTTATCATTGTCTGGTTGAGTATCTTCATGAACATCATCATTACCTTTTTCATTATCACTAGGTGAATGTTCATTACCAGATTGAGTTTTAGCATCAGAGATAGAAGCATCATTATTATCTTTAGGAGGTTTTTCTATTTCAGGTTCACTAGAAGCATGCAAAGTCCTATCATTTTATTTTTTTATTTTTAGAAGGACTAGGTGCATCAGTGTTATTTATTTGAGAGTCTTGTTTAATTATTTTATGATGTCCCTCAGGATAAAGTGGTTCCTGAGTCATTTTACCTCCTCTAGTTGCTACTCTAACAGCAAAGTCATGTATGTTGTTGTTCATTTCAGCAAGCAATTCTCTTTGAGATTTAGCAACTTGTTCTAGTTGAGTTTGAACCATAGAGGCATGTTTTGCTACACTTCTCGCATCATTTGAGATTCTAAATAACAAGTCACTCAAGCGAGCAATCATATCATAATTATATTTCAGTTGTTTCATAACATTGGCATTGAAGTGATCTTGTTTCATAATGTAGTTGTCAAACTCGTATAAGCACTGACTAGGATGTTTATTGTAAGGGATATCACCTTCGTAAAACTTTAATAAAGAGTTTACCTCTACCACCTTACGCGGTGGTGTGTCAAGTCCATGTATCTCTTCAATAGGAGGTAAATTTTTAACATCCTCTTCTTTAATACCTTTTTCTTCATAGATTTCTTTGCCTCTTGCATATCTTCAGGACTGAGATATAAGATACCCCTGTTCTTCGGAGTGGGTTTATGCGGTGGTTCAGGAAGAGTCCAATCATCATAATTTTTCAATATGTTATTCAATAATTCCTCAGCTTGTTCAACAGTTTATTCCCTGAAAACACAACCAGCACAACTATCTAGGAAGTCCCTAGAAGCATTGGTTAGTCCATTATAGAAGATATCAAGTATTACATTTTTCTTGAGTGGATGATGAGGCAAAGCATTAATTAATTGGAGAAGCCTCCCCCAAGCTTGTGGGAGATTCTCTCTTTCAATTTGCACAAAGTTAAATATTTCCTATAAGGCAGCTTGTTTCTTATGAGCAGGAAAATATTTTTCAGAGAAATAATAAATCACATCCTGGGGACTACGCACACAGCCAGGAGCAAGAGTATTGTACCATGTCTTAGCATCACCCTTTAATGAGAACGGAAATAATATGAGGATATAGTAATAGCGAATTTTATCCTCGTGAGCAAAAAGGGTGGCTATATCCTTTAACTTGGTAAGATGTGCCACCACAATTTCAGTTTCGTAACCATGGAAAGGATCAGATTCAACCAAAGTAATTAACTCTGGGTCGACAGAGAATTCATAATCTTTATCATCAACAAAGATAGGTGAAGTAGCAAACTTAGGATCATATTGCATTCTAGCATTCAAAGTTTTCTCTTTCAGTTTGCATAATAATTTCTTAAGGTCATCTCTATCATTGCATGCAAAAAGTCTCTAGCTGTATCCTCATCCATAACATAACCTTCGCGTACTTTAGGCAATTCATATCTAGGAGAGGTAGGTCTAATAGGTGTTTCAAGATTTTCAGTTTCAGGTATTTCATCAGTTTCATTAATTTCATTCTCTCTAACTCTAGCAATTTGTTCATCAAGAAAATCACCTAGTGGCACACCATCATCAAGCAAGGTACTAGCATCATTATGAGTAGCATTCATAGAAGTAGCATCATCAATAACCTGCGACATATCAGGATTAGCATGTGGGGGTGTTGCAAGTCTACTCATAAGATAAGGTGAATCAATTGTGCAGAGCTAGATGGCAGTTCCTTACCTCCCCTCGTCTTAGAGGAAAAAATCTTAGTCTTGGTATCCTTCAAATTCTTCATTGTGATAAATTGATAATAATCCCAAGTGACTCAACAAATATAGCTATGCTCCCCGGCAACGGCGCCAGAAAAAGGTCTTGATAACCCACAAGTATAGGGGATTGCAACATTTTTCAAGGGTAGAGTATTCAACCCAAACTTATAGATTCGACACAAGGGGAGCCAAAGAATATTTGTAAGTATTAGCAGCTAAGTTGTCAATTCAACCACACCTGGAGATTAATTATCTACAGCAATATGATCAGTAGCACAGTAGTATGATAATTTTGATAGTAGTAGTAACAATAACGCTAACAGTGATAGCAATGATTTTTTAGCAGTTGTGATAGTAGCAATAACAATAGCAACTTAGCAAGAACAATATGTGAAAAACTCGTTGGCATTGGATCGGTGAATTCATTGGATGATATTGATCATATAAAAGTTGTAACCTAGGTAGCTCCATTTCATAAATATAATGTAGGCATGTATTCCGTAAATAGTCACACGTGCTTATGGAAAGAACTAGCATGACATCTTTTGCCCTACCCTCCCGTGGCAGCGGGGTCCATAAGGAAACTAAGGGATATTAAGGCCTCCTTTTAATAGAGAACTAGAACAAAGCATTAGCACATAGGGAATACACGAACTCCTCAAATTACGGTCATCACCGGAAAGTATCCCGACTATTGTCACTCCGGGGTTTGCGGATCATAACACGTAATAGGTGACTATAACTTGCAAGATCAGATCTAGAACATAGATGTAATGGTGATAACATGAACGGTTCAGATCTAAAATCATGGCACCCGGGCCCAAAGCGACAAGCATGGCAAAGTCATAGCAACATCAATCTCAGAACATAATGGATACAAGGGATCAAGCCCTAACAAAACTAACTCGATTACATGATGAATATCATCCAACTCCCTCACCGACCAGCGAGCTGATACGTCTCCAACGTATCTATAATTTTTTATTGTTCCATGTTGTTATATTATCATTCTTGGATGTTTTACAATCATTTTATATCATTTTTTGGTACTAACCTATTGACATAGTGCCTAGTGCCAGTTGTTGTTTTCTGCTTGTTTTTTACGTTGCAGGAAATCAATACCAAACGGAGTCCAAACGCAGTGAAACTTTTTGTGGAATTTTATGGACTATAAGACATCTAGTGGGCCGGAGAAGCACCTGGGGGGTGCTCCGAGGGGAGCACAACCCACCAGGGCACGCCTAGGGGCCCAAGCACGCCCAGGTGGGTTGTGCCCACCTCGGTGGCCTCCCGCACCGCCTCTTTGCTCTATAAATACCCCAATATTCCAGAAACCCTAGGAGAGTCGACAAAAATCAATCCCAGCCGCTGCAAGTTCCCGAACCACCAGATCCAATCTAGACACCATCACGGAGGGGTTCATCATGTCCATTGGTGCCTCTCCGATGATGCGTGAGTAGTTCATTGTAGACCTACGGGTCCGTAGTTAGTAGCTAGATGGCATCCTCTCTCTCTTTTGATTCTAAATACGATGGTCTCTTGGAGATCCATATGATGTAACTCTTTTTGCGGTGTGTTTGTTGGGATCCGATGAACTTTGAGTTTATGATCAGATCTATGTTTTTTATCCATGAAAGTTATTTGAGTCTTCTTTGATCTCTTATATGCATGATTTCCTATAGCCTCGTATTTCTTCTATGATATTTGGGTTTTGTTTGGCCAACTTGATCTATTTATCTTGCAATGGGAAGAGGTGCTTTGTGATGGGTTCGATCTTATGGTGCTTGATCCCAGTGACAGAAGGGGAACCAACACGTATGTATCGTTCCTATTAAGGATAACAAGATGGGGTCTATTTCTACATAAATAGATCTTGTCTACATCATGCCATCGTTCTTATTGCATTACTCCATTTCTCCATGAACTTAATACACTAGATGCATGCTGGATAGCAGTCGATGTGTGGAGTAACAGAAGTAGATGCAGGCAGGAGTCGGTCTACTAATCTTGGACGTGATGCCTATATAATGATCATTGCGTGGATATCGTCATGAGTATTTGAAGTTCTATCAATTGCCCAACAGTAATTTGTTTACCAGCCGTTTGCTATATTTCTCGAGAGAAGTCACTAGTGAAATCTATGGCCCACGAGTCTCTTCTTTGTTATATTTGCTTTCACGATCTATTTTTATTTGCTTTTTTTCATATCTATTAATCCAAAAAATACAAATATACCTTGGTGCAATTTATTGTTATTTATTTTATCTCGCGTTCCCACGAGATCTATTTATCCAATCTACTACAATTTTATCTATCTTTTTACCCGTGACAGATTGACAACCCCTCTCTGACGCCGGGTTGCAAGTATTTGTTCTTTGTGTGCAGGAGCTTCTTACGTGGTGTTGCGTGGTTCTCCTACTGGTTCGATAACCTTGTTCTCATCACTGAGGGAAATACCCACCGTAGCTGTGCTCACATCCCATCCTCTTTGGGGAAATACCGACGTAGTTCAAGCCGCATCAAAAGGAATTTATGGTGCCGTTGCCGGGGAAACATCATCAACATCTACCAGGTTCCTAGTCACAAATCTCATCTCCTTGCAGTTTACATTACTCGCCATTTGCCTCTTGTTTTCCTCTCCCCCACCTCACAAAAATTGTCGTTTTATTCGCCCTCTTTGTCGTTCGCCGTTTTCTCGTCAGATCTGTTTTTGAGTGCAAACTTGTTGCGTAGTCACAATGACTCAAGAGAACACCAAGTTGTGTGATTTCTCCAATACCAACAACAATGATTTTATTAGCACTCCGATTGCTCCTCCCGCCACTAGTGCAGAGTCTTGTGATATTAATACCGCTTTGCTGAATCTTGTTATGAAAGATCAATTTTCCGGTACTCCTAATGAGGATGCTACGTCCCATCTTAACACATTCGTGGAATTATGTGATATGCAAAAGAAAAAAATGTGGACAATGATGTTGTGAAGTTGCAATTATTTCCGTTTTCTTTGCGAGATCGTGCAAAAAATTGTTTTTTTCTTTGCCTCGCAATAGTACCGATTCTTGGGATAAAAGTGCAAAGATGCTTTTATTACTAAGTATTTTCCGCCCGCGAAAATTATTTCCCTTAGAACCCAGATCATGAATTTCAAGCAGCTTGAACATGAGCATGTTGCACAATCTTGGGTCAGGATGAAATTGATGCTAAGGAATTGCCCAACTCATGGGTTAAATCTTTGGATAATCATACAAAAAATTTATGCGGGGTTGAATTTTTTTTCTCGTAAAATTTTATGGAAATTACTTTGGGTGAAGCCACCAAATTGCTTGATAATATTATGGCAAATTATTCACAATGGCATACCGAAAGAGCTCCTAAGTTAATTTGGTTGAAGAAATTTCTTCTTTGAGTGCAAAAGTTGATGCTCTTATGAAATCAGTTGCTAGTAAAAGTGCTCCTATTGATTTTAATGATGTGCCTTTGTCTACTTTGATTGAGCAAAATAGTGATGCCATAGATGTGAATTTTATCTCGCGAAACAATTTCAATAACAATGCTTATAGAGGTAATTTTAATCCTAGGACTTTTCCTATAATTCCTCTAATAATTATGTTAATTCCTATGGTAATCCTTCTTATAATAATAATAGGAACACCTCTGATCTTGAGAATAATATTAAAGAATTTATCAATACTCAAAAAGTTTTCAATGCTACGATAGAAGAAAAGCTGAATAAGGTTGATGATATGTCTAGAAGTATTGATAGAATTTCGGAGGGCGAAAATCTTGTTGAGAAAATTGATAAAAGTGGGTTTGAAGAGGTCAAAACTTTAACTAATGATGTGCCCACTCTTTTGGATTACAATACTTTAATTATGATAGTTTCTCTTTGATTGATTGTATTTCTTTGTTGCAATCGATGATAAATTCACCCCATGCTTATGAACAAAATAAAGCTTTTACTAAACATATTGGTTATGCTATGATGCAAGCTTTAGAAGAAAAGTTGGAATTAGAAGTTTCAATTCCTAGAAAATTACATGATGAATGGGAACCTACTATCAAAGTCAAGATTAAAATTATGAGTGTTTTGCTTTATGTGACTTGGGTGCTAGTGTTTGTACAATTCCGAAATCTTTATGTGATGTGCTTGGTCTTACCGATATTGAAGAGTGTTCTTTAAATTTGCACTTGGCGGATTCTACTATTTAAAAGCCTATGGGAATAATTAGTGATGTTCTTATTCTTGCAAATAGGAATTATGTGCCCATAGATTTTTGTTCTTGATATTGATTGCAATCCGTCTTGTCCAATTATTCTTGGTAGACAATTTTTACGTACTATTGGTGTCGTGATTGATATGAAAGAAGGCAATATTAAATTTCAATTTCCACAAGGAAGGGTATGGATCACTTCCCTAGAACAAGAACTAGTCCACCATATGAATCAATCATGAGGGCGTCTTATGGATCTATAACCAAAGATGACAATACTTAGATCTTTGCATTATGCCTAGCCAGGGGGATAAAACGAGCGCTTGTTGGGAGGCAACCCAATGAATAAAATTTATTTTTGTCTTCTGCTTTCTGTTTTTGAGTGTTTGCACAATTATGCTACTGTTATGGTTGTGTTTTTTGTGTTTTAATTAGTGTTTGTGCCAAGCAAAGCCTTTGGGGTCATGTTGGGTGATAGTTGATTTGATCTTGCTGAAAAACAGAAACTTTTCCGCTCGCGAAAATAGTTCTCATTTTTAATAGAAGCATGCTAAAATACCAATTCTTTTTGGAGAAGATTAATATACAAATTGCTCACGTGGTCCTAATTTTTCAGAATTTTTTGAGTTACATTAATATTCGAAATATCCAAATTGCTACACACTGTTCTGTTTTTGGCAGATTTTGTTTCCCTTGCGTTGTGTGCTTGTTTTGATGATTCTATGGTTTTCTTTAAAGAGTTTTTGCTATAGAGAAGTGTAGATATAATGCAAAAATAAAATATGAATGAGTTTGCAATAGTACTTATAGTAGTGATTTGCTTTCTTATACTAACGGATCTCACGAAGGTTTTGTTGAGTTTTGTGTGATTGAAGTTTTCAAGTTTTGGGTGAAATTATGATGGATGAAGGAATAAGGAGTAAGAAGAGCCTAAGCTTGGGGATGCCCATGGCATCCCATGCTATTATCCAAAGAGAAGCAAGCAACTAAGCTTGGGGATGCCCAAGTGGCATCCCCTCTTTCTTCTAACGACCATCGGTATTTGATACGTCTCCAACGTATCTATAATTTTGATTGTTCCATGCTGTTATATTGTCAATTTTGGATGTTTTATAATCATTTTATATCTTTTTTTGTACTAACCTATTGACATAGTGCCAAGTCCCAGTTGCTATTTTCTGCATGTTTTTTACATCGCAGGAAATCAATATCAGACGGAGTCCAAACGCAACAAAACTTCACGGAGATTTTTTGGGACCAAAAGGAACAAAATGGGCCCTGGCTGCGCCTGGGGGGGGTGCTCCGAGGAGAGCACAACCCACCAGGGTGCCAGGAGGCCTAGGCGCGCCCTGGTGGGTTGTGCCCACCTCGGGTGCCCCCCGGACCGCCTCTTTGCTATATAAATACCCCAATATTCCCAAAACCCTAGGGGAGTCGACGAAATATTGATCCAGCCGCCGCAGAGTCCAGAACCACCACCAATCTGGACACAATCTCGGATGGTGTCGTGGTTTTGTCACGGCAGATGTCCTAGAGAAAGGACTTAGTCGTGGAGCCATCGCTACGGGTTAGCTTAAAGGGGTTAAAGCGGACAAGGGACGCAAGAGAGTTTTATACTAGTTCGGCCCTTACGATGAAGGTAAAAGCCTACGTCTAGTTGTGATGGAATTGCAAGCGTTTCGATGACCAGGGAGCAAATACGCTTTGCCTGGGCCTCGAGTTGTTGTCTGTTCTCCTTGAATCGCCGCCGGGTCGTCCCCCTTATATACATGGGTTAACGCCCGTCGGTTTACAGAATCCCAAGGCCGCTCATAATCGTGTCCGGCTCGGTCTCTGCTACTTCTATCTTACAACACAAGTTTACATATCAATGTCGGTTTATGTCTACAGGCCTTAAACCGGCTTTGGGCCCTGGGCCTTCATAAAGCATCACCGTCTGTCTTCATGGACTTCAGATACGAATGAACTACTTATGGGGTTAACCCGACCTCTCCTGGCCGGTTTACGCCCAGTGGTAATATCCCCAACATTAGGCCCCAGATTGATTTGAACTGGTTCATGTCAATCCTCAATACTTAAGAAAATTTCTTCTTCAACATCTTCACATAATCTTGTAAACTGCCGTGACATCATCTTCTAGGACCATGGTAAACCGCCGTGACGTCACCTGTTATTTAAAACTGTGTATAATCCACCTTCATTAATGAGCCTCCGACAATCGAGGCGACAGCTCCGCCTCATATCCAAAATTTAGGCTCCTCGATTTTCGCGCCTGACGCTTATCTTTCTGCCCTTATAAATAGGGCCAGGGGGCCTTTCCATTTTCCCCCTCGTGCCTCTTTGCGTCGTCGTCTTCCTTGCGCCGACCAACCCTCCAGCTCTGCCGCCGCCGTCATCCTTCGCCTCTGCTTTGACAAAGGCCACTGCATCAACCTGATCGTATCAGAGAAAAGTGGTGATCCTCCGCTGCTTCCTCCTGCACCAGTAAGTCCCTCTTCTTCTCACCCTAGATCCGCCATTAGGGTTCGGTGTTCTTCATAGCTTGAAGCTGTTCTTCCTTCGGTAGCACCAATGGCCGGTTAGATCTGACTATTTTCAGCACCTTTTGTAGTTTAGAATCCTTTCTTCTTGTTAAGGCACCTGCTTGATATCCAACTCATCTGAACTTACTGAACTTTTTGAGCGCTTGATATTAGACGAGATTATATTTTGATTATCCAACGCACGGCATATCTGAAATTCCCATGCCAAACTGTGAAACTTGTTTTTTCCCTTACTTATACATCTTTATACATATACCTTTAATGCCAGATTAGGCGGTTTAACTTCACAGAAAAAATGATGACCCGGTAGATACCATTAGTCCCCTGTTCAACCGCCAATGCATTACCCTGTTTCCATTGTCAGACTCCGGTTTACGAATAACCAAATCCGGTTTATCAATATGCTTGTATCCTTATACTGCTGTATAGTTGTCCACTGTAAATCTTAAACCGACAATAATCATGTTTCAGATCTTTCATTGCCATGGCCAAGCAAGTCTATGAATGCAACTGGGCTCCTTCTCGAGTAACCGAAGAACAGTTAAACAATCTTGTTAAACGAGCGCTTTAGCCAAAAAAGATGTCATCCACTGGATGGTCCCTGGCCCGGAAAGTCCTCCTACACCCAAGGACGGAGAGGTAGTCGTGTTTGCTGATCATCTCGGACGAGGTTTTAGCCCTCCCGGTTCAAAAAATTTCCGGGATGTACTGGCCAGTTTTCAACTGCGCCCTCAAGACATCGGTTCCAATTCTGTGACCAACATCTGCCACTTCCAAGTCTTCTGTGAGGCTTATCTGCAAGAGGAACCTACAGTCGAACTGTTTAGAGATTTCTTTCACTTAAACCGTCGCACAGAGTTCTCGGATGGACCCAATACGGAACTGGGCGGAATGGCGATTCAGAAAAGGAAGGAAACCACTTTCCCTCACCCCAAGCTCCACAGTCACCCCAAAGAGTGGAACCAGTCCTGGTTTTATTGCAAGGATACATCTCCACCTGATGAAAACCCCCTGCCGGGTTACCACCCTGAACGCCTGAGCAACACACATCCTTTTCCTCAGAGGTTGACTGCAAAAGAAAGGGCCAACTATGCTCCTCAATTATCAAAGCTTAGAGCCTTCATGGCAAACGGTTCGACAGGAGTTGATCTTGCTCGTTGTTGGATAAGTTGGAGTATTCTGCCTTTAAGCCGGCGCTCCGGTTTGATGTGTGAGTATACGGGGAGTTTGAAGGATGCTCAGCGGCACATTGACATTCAGCTTACACATGCAGAAGTCACTGAGGCTGTAAAAAAGATGCTGAACGAACCGGAGGCTGTCTGTGCCCAAACCAGACTACTCCCTTTCTGCACCTTCAACAAACCACCAGCTGTAAGAATCATATAATCTTTTTATCTAAAGTTGCTTCTGTCCAAATATTCTCTGAAAGTGTGATTATTTTCTGACAGGGTGATGATCCGTTCTGGAACAAGAAACCACCACAAGACAAACCGGCGAAGCCGCAAGACAAACCGACGAAGCCAGTTCGTCCAAAGACCAAGGTTGTTAAAAAACCTGCCAAGAAAAGGACCACTACATCCTCCGATCTACCAGCTGATGACGATGTGGGTAATCCGGAATCAGAGGTAGAACTTGACTCTCTTGGTTCATTTTTCGTACACCTCATTGACAATGATTATTATCAGGACGACGCTGAAGGCAGTCATGCTAATGACGTAGAGGTAACCATTCTTTCCTCCGATTCAGATCCTCTGCCAACATCAAAAATCCGTCAAGCAAACAGGAAAGTAAAATTTTCTCACCCCCTTGCTTACTTGGACCCAAACTTTCTTTTGAAGACACAGCAGCACGAGGCTCGCCGCACAACCCGGCACAGCGGCTAGGTAGTTACCTCCGCCGGTTTACTGAATACTCCAGTTCGGAAACGCCGATCAGAGGTCTCTTATACCCTTGACACTTCATGCCCCAAAGCGGGTTGTTTTCGCCAGCCTCTTAACCCGTCTGATTCAAATTATCAGGGTACTTCTCACTCATCTTCTGGCGAGTCATCGGCCACACAGCTTCCACCCCTCAAAACAGTTCCTGGGTGAGCTATGCACGTGTCTTTATTCTTGATGTGTTATCTTTACATACTGTACTGATCCTCATGTCTATCTTTTCTCAGCGCCAAGCCCAGACCCAGCAAGAAAGCTCAGTTGAATAAACCGGCTGATGAAGACGTGGCTGTTGAACCGGAGAAAACTCCAGATCCTGAAGAGACCAACATTGATGCCATACTGAATGACCCACCACCTCAAGATCATGACTTCATTGTTGAGCAGGCATAAGTTGACACCACAAGCCATGCTGACCAGCCAACCAGCCCTGTCCGAACTGACAATAAACCGGCAAGTCTAGTTATAAATACTGACAAACCGCCAACCCCAGTAACGGCTGCTGATGACATTATGATTACTGGCACTGGCCAGGGCAATCCTGTCGCTTTGTCAAAGCATACTGCCAAAGATGAGCTCTCTGCAATTGGCAAAGGCAAATGGAACGCCGATTTGTCAAATTATGCCCATCTGAATGCTCAAGACCTTCACTCTGGCTTCCTGAACCGTTTGTACACCAGCCGTGACTATGAAGCCGGTTTGGTAAATATGATGAAGGAGCGATATGAGCTAACTTCATAAGTGTTTCTCTCTTATATTTAATTGCAGCTTATCAACATCCAGTAGCCCCCAAGTGACGGTTTAAGATACCAATTTAAACCGGGACTTAATAACAATTTCATGTTTGCAACAATGCATCTTAACTTCAGTGATGTAGCCCCCAAGGGCCGGTTTAACTTTATAAAGATGAACCAGGACTTTGTAGAAGAATTCTCATATCAGTATTTTATGAGCAAATACACATTAGCCCCCAAGTGCCAAGCTTAATACTTGTATTGTGCTTGGTACTTGTAAAAATTTCTGATGAAGAGCAAATATGCATTAGCCCCCAAGTGCTAAGGGCATAACTTGTTATGTGCTTGGTACTTCAAATATGTACTGTCAACTCATTATATATCTGTCTCTTTATAGGCTGAACTGACCAAGAAGGAAAGCCAAACCGCTGATCTGCAAGAGAACCTCAAATGCCAGCAAGCTGAAGCCTCCAAAGCGAAGGAAGAATTGACCAGCGCTCTAGGCGCTATGGAGAAACTGAAAGAGGGCTTCAACAAAGAGCGGGCGGATTGGGAGAATGAAAAATCCGCTTTGATAAAAAGGGATGATAATGCAGAAGCCGCTCTTAAACCGGTGGTTGATGAACTGACCGGCGTAAAGCGGCAGATTCATGCCATGACTGCTGATGTGTTCGGTAAGCATCCTTGTTGTATCCTTTCAACATACCTTCCCATGTGTTGCCGGTTTACTGACATTTGTAATGATGCAGGAAATCGCATTAGTCACCTGGGCTCTGATGTACAGAAGAAACTGAAGGCCGCCTACACGTTGATAGAGCAGTTATATACCGGTGCACAACGGATCATCTATGCCGTTTCACACAACAAGCCTCCCCCACTTTAATTAAAGAAACCTTATCAAGGTTGTCGATGCTGCCTGCCCGGGTAGAAGAGCTAAAGAGATCTGCTGCAAGGGCGGGTGCTTTGACCGCACTAACCCGGGGAAAAGCATGGGTACCTGACCTTGATCCGGTGGAAGTGGCTAAAGGCTATCCCAGCTTAAAAGAAGACGGATCAGAATTCGATCAGGAGGATCTCCGCGCCATAAACTGGGAAGTACGTCCACTGGCTTGTCAACTGGCTGAAGAAGCTGATCTTTCTTTTTACCAGGCGAGCTATGACACCAATAACAAACGGGTTGCTGCACCGACTCCTGAAGCGCAAAATCTGATCCCTCCAATCCGTAAGCACACTTATGCCCCTGATATTGAACCGTCAACCCTTATAAGCGATGAAGCTGTGTTCCAAGCTTTAACTGGGATCGACTGGACAACTGTTGACTTCCAGCCGCTGGGTAGAGACGAAGAAGATGAATCGGTGCAAGATGATCCGCAGCCGTCAGGTCAAGCTGATAAGCAATCATAATCCGGGGGCCGGTTTAGTCTTCCACGTGCTGCAATGCTTATTGAGAAACAATTATCCCTTTGGGCACTGAAATGCGTTGTAATAGGCTAGTTAAAACACTTGGTCTGTTATGCCTTCGTGCATATTTATCTGCAACTGATGCGTGCTAATCCGCCATGCTGAAGATATGATGTTCATAATCCATAGCTATTTATTCAAGTTGTTCCTGCAGATAAGAAGCTTAAAGCACCCTGGCGATTTACCATCGGGCGGGTCATGATACCCAAATACATATATATGACCAAGGTTTATAACCAAGGTTGTAAAGATAACCAAATATGGAAATATATGATACCTGTGACCTTTAGGCATAATGTTGGCTGACCAACTTTGTAGTGAGGGTCATAACCCTAATCTGGAGTATAAGTAACTCCTGTTATATGATACCGGTTTACAATAAAACCATTCCGGGTTGTGATAAACACCGGTTTATTCCATACTGGCGACTTTGAGTCAAAACCAGACCGGGCTGATAGTCTCTGGATTATAATTTGATCGTGTACTGACAACTTGTAGTTGACAGCCTAACCGGGTTGATAAGCACTGGTTTAAAAACATCACAAATCTTATGAAACAAAGAAAACTTAGCAAAAGGCAAATAAAAACCGTTGTAGTCGAGGCTTTTCACGGGCTGCCAGGCCCCAAATTCGAGGCTTTTCATGGGCTGCCAGGCCACTGAGTTAGACCATTTTTGCAAAGCCTTTTAAGATGGTCCTCAATCCTTAACCAATCATCGTTTTAACTTGACAAGTTCAGGGTCTTCATTTTAGAGTAACTTGTCAAAGTTCGAAGGGTCATACCAGGTTTACCTGGGCGGAGTGACTTACTTAAATAGGCAGGTTAACCCGGGGTTTTAGGTGTATACACCAGGCTTCCAAGCCATGGCTTGATAGCCTGTTAGAAGTGTAGATTCTTAGTTCATTTTGACAGCAAAGAATCCCCAAGCAACATTGTGAGCTGTGCTCAGTGGGTGCCTATGTTTGAGCTATTGTTTTACAACGCTCTCTTTGGCCCCGGGTTGATGTGGCTTTGAGCCGATCAAGAGGTGTGACTGTGGTTCGGATACGACCAATCCCCCAAGTGATGTTGTGGCATTGCGCCAATCAAGAGGTGTAGCTATGGTTCGGATACGACCTAGCCCCCAAGTGATGTAATATAAAGCTTTGAGAAGCTAAATCAAGGGGTAAACTGGACGCCGCTTTGTAAGCTCCATGTAACCACACATGATGTAAGAAAAACAACAGATACCCCGCTTTAGCTGAGGTTCCGGTTTATTGATCAAGGGTATCCTCCAGGACTATGCGGCATCGGTGGGGTTCCGCATTAATTTTCAAAAGTCCACACTGATCACTACAAATGCTACGGTAGAAACGACCTCGAGGATTGCTCAAGTGTTTGGCTGCACGATAGGTTCCATGCCATTCACATATCTCGGGCTGCCTATGGGCACTACACGGCCAACCGTCACTGATCTCATGCTCCTCGTTACGTCGGTGGAACGTAAGCTCTCCTCGGCTGCCAACCTGCTGGACCTCGGCTCAAAGCTCACATTGGTGAATTCAGTAATAACTTCTCTTACGATATATGCCATGTGCTCTATCAAAATCCCACCTAAAGTTCTTGATCATCTTGACAAACTTCGGAGATACTGTCTATGGGCTAAAAGCTCGGACGATGGTACAAAAGCTGTCTCACTGGCTGCATGGGAGCTAGTTTGCCGCCCGAAGAACAAGGGAGGTCTGGGAGTGATTGACCTCAAGATCCAAAATCAAGGCTTCCTCCTGAAAATGTTACACAAATTCTATTATTAGTTGGACGTGCCTTGGGTCACGTTGATCTAGTCAGCCTACTACGCGGGATCGATACCGCATGCAAATGACCCTTGTGGCTCCTTCTGGTGGCGCGACATCATGCAGTTAACGTCGACCTATCGTGGGATCACTACGGTGGAGGTGGGTGATGGTGCTACATTCCTTTTTTGGAAAGATATGTGGCGCAGTAATATCCTTTCAGACAGCCACCCCAGGATTTGCTCATTTTCCAAAAATGAGGACGTGTCTGTCTATGATCTGCTAACTGCGTCTACCCTTGGCCAAAACTTCAATCTCCCTCTTTCCATCCAAGCCAGGGCTGAAGTTCAGGATCTTCAAACCAGCTTGGCCGATGTGGAGTTGGCAGATGCCAAGGATATCTGGAGATGTGTTTGGGGCTCCGAGGGCTTCCAGTCCAGTAAATACTACGCCCACTGCTTTCGTGATGAAGTCGCGGACAAAGCCTTCGAGTGGATATGGAAATCAAAGTGCACCAATAAATGGAAGGTTTTCTCGTGGTTGTTATTGGCAGACAGGCTGAACACACGTAATCTCCTGAAAAGGAAGGGTATGAAGCTCCGGGATGATGACTACACGTGTTTGCTATGCTCCACCCAGCTAGAGGAAACGGTTGAGCACCTCTTCTTTGAGTGTGAGTTCAGTAAAATGTGCTGGGGGAGTTGGAGATCAGGTGGCCAGCGAATGGCAACATGTTGCAAAAAATGCATGCGGTCAGGAGCGTCTGGTCCCGGCCTATGTTCATGGAAACTTTCATCGTGGCGGCCTGGAGCATCTGGAAAGAGCGTAATAATAAAAACTTCAGAGGGATTGTCCCTACAAGGAGGGGGTGGAAGATGAGATTCCAAGATGATTTTGGAATGATGAAGTACCGTGTGAAAGAGGCCCTTTGGCCGTTTATTGAGCACGTAGTCAGTTCGATCTGGCAACGGCTGTGTAGTGTTTAGTTTTGCTGGCAACACTTGTACCTGTCTTATACCCTTGATGTATAGGAATTTCTCTCTCTCTCCAGACATGTAACCTCTCCCCCTTGTAACTTCTGGTGTGATGAATTAATACAAAGTCAGTGAGGGGGTGCCCTCACTGTCCAAATTTTCAAAAAAAAAATAATTATATGTACAATGTCATAATATGTACATAAGCAGAGCCTATAGCTCAATATAGTAGGGCCGAAGATGAGCAATATTCCACGGCCGGTTGGTCTCCTCCTCCGATTTACGTGAGTCTTTGCGCTCTCGAACATCGATTAGGTAGTATGACCCGTTGTGCAGATTCTTGCTGACCACAAAGGGTCCTTCCCAAGGGGGGGATAGCTTATGCATATCCGTCTAATCCTGGATGAGCCGAAGCACCAAATCACCTTCTTGAAAGGTTCTGGTTCTAACCCGGCGGCTATGATAATGACGCAGATCTTGCTGATAAATCACCGAACGGGCTGCCGCCATGTCACGCTCCTCATCTAACAGGTCAAGAGATTCCTGCCGTGCCTTCTCGTTGTCAGCTTCAACGTATGCCGCTACACGAGGTGAGTCATGACGGATGTCACTAGGAAGAACTGCTTCCGCTCCATAAACCATGAAGAACGGTGTGTATCCTGTCGAGCTGTTGGGTGTGGTATTGATGCTCCATAACACAGAAGGTAACTCCTCAACCCAACAACCCGGCGTCCGTTGCGAAGGAACCATAAGCCGGGGTTTGATGCCTCTCAAGATCTCTTGATTGGCCCTCTCCGCTTGACCATTGGACTGGGGGTGAGCCACTGATGATACGTCAAGCCGTATGTGCTCACGTTGACAGAACTCCTTCATGGCACTCTTTGACAGATTGGTACCATTGTCTATTATAATGTTGTGTGGAAAGCCAAACTAGAAGATCACCTTTTTGATGAATTGAACCGCCGTGGCTGCATCACACTCACTAACTGGCTCTGCCTCCACCCACTTCGTGAACTTTATCAACCACCACCAAAAGGTGGGTCTTCTTGTCCTTGGATCTCTTGAAAGGCCCAACCATATCCAGCCCCCAAGTTGCAAACGGCCAGGTGATTGGAATCATCCTCAATTCTTGAGCCGGTACATGAGCGCGCCTTGAGAATTTCTGGCAGCCATCACATCTTTTGACCAAGTCCTCGACATCAGCATGAGCTGTCAACCAATAGAAACCGCGACGAAACGCCTTGGCCACCAAAGACTTTGAACCGGCGTGGTGACCACAATCTCCTTCGTGGATCTCACGCAAAATTTCACGGCCTTCTTCAGGAGACACACAGCGTTGAAACGCCCCTGTCACACTGCAATGATGTAACTCTCCATTGATAATAGTCATGGACTTGGACCGCCGGATTATCTGCCTGGCCAAAGTCTCATCCTCTGGTAAATCGCCCCGGTTCATATACGCCAGATATGGAACCATCCAATCCGGGATAACATGAAGAGCCGCCACCAACTGAGCCTCCGGATTAGGAACAGCCAAATCCTCTTCACCAGGGAGCTTGACGGACGGATTATGCAAAACATCCAGGAAGACATTAGGTGGAGCCAGTTTACGTTGGGAACCCAGGCGGCTTAAAGAGTCCGCCGCTTCATTCTTCCGCCGGTCCACATGATCCACCTGATAACCTTTAAAGTGACCTGCAACAATATCCACCTCACGACGATATGCTGCCATTAGTGGGTCCTTGGAATCCCAAGTGTCGGACACTTGTTGAGCCACCAGATCCGAGTCACCGAAGCACTTAACTCGGCTTAGGTTCATCTCCTTAGCCATCCGAAGACCATGGAGTAAAGCCTCATATTCAGCTGCATTGTTAGTGCAAGGGAACATTAAACGGAGAACATAACAAAACTTATCACCTCGTGGGGAAGTTAATACGACTCCAGCCCCCGAGCCCTCCAATTGCCTGGACCCATCAAAATGAATAGTCCAATAAGTATGATCCGGCTTCTCCTCTGGCGCTTGTAATTCTGTCCAATCATTGATGAAATCCACAAGTGCCTGAGATTTGATCGCCGTTCGGGGTATGTATTTCAACCCGTGAGGCCCGAGCTATATAGCCCACTTAGCAATCCGGCCAGTTACTTCCCTGTTCTGGATTATATCTCCCAACGGAGCAGAGCTGACCACCGTGATGGGATGACCTTGGAAATACTGCTTAAGCTTCTGGCTTGCCATAAAAACCCCATACACCAATTTTTGCCAATGCGGGTACCTCTGCTTGGACTCAATAAGTACCTCACTGATATAGTAGACCGGCCGTTGAACCGGATATTCCTTTCCGGCCTCCTTGCGCTCCACCACAATAGCCACACTAACAACCCGAGCATTAGCTGCCACATATAGCAACAATGGTTCTTTGTCAACCGGAGCAGCAAGAACCGGTGAATTAACCAGCTGCCGCTTTAAGTCCTCAAATGCTTCATTAGCGGCGTCACTTCAGATGAAGTTATCCGTTTTCTTCAGCATCTGATACAAAGGGATGGCCTTCTCGCCAAGGCGACTGATTGTAGCGACCCGACCCGAATGGATCAAGTCTCTGTGCTTAAGTGTCATCCCTGGATCGGTATGCTGACACACACAGTACTCGAGGATTTATAACAGAGGTAAATCACATGTATAAAGTAACGTAAATACTATTACCTCAATCCAAATAGCGGAAGTAACAAGGTTGTGGATTCTCATCAACACCAACGGCAAAGTTGAGTGTAGAAATCGTAACCCTAATGAATCACTTACTCGTCGTAAGATATCCTGCAACATGAAACGTTGCAGCCCGAAAACGGGTCAGCACATGGAATATGCTGGCAAATTCACACCATAGAGAAATAATGAACAAAGGCTATCACTACATGCATATATGGCTGGTGGAAAAGCTCTATGGTTATAATGTTTTTGCGAAAAGCCAATTTTTCCCTACTACAAAGGAATAAATTTTATTTAACTATCATGGTGGTTGTGAAACATTGAGATGGTTGACAGCATCTCAATCCCAATTAAGTATCATCATTAACCCAACAATATTAATTAAAGTAACATGATGAGATCAACGGGATAATCCAAGAACTAGATACTCAAGATGTCCATAACCGGGGACACGGCTAATCATGATTAGTTTGTACACTCTGCAGAGGTTTGCGCACTTTTCCCCACAAGACTCGATCTCCTCCGTTGGATTACTCGCACTACATGGTATTTGAGTAACGGATGACCGAGAAACAGTCTTTCAGAAGTGTTTGCACCTTACGTATGGGTAGACAGTTACACCTACTTTCCCCTACATCTGCTAGTCTACCACTGTAAGAGTTCACACAACTTAGTCAACTATGCTAGAGCCCATAATAGCTTGCGGCTGCACACGGAAGTTTCTAGCATGAATAATCTCATGATCCCTTTGAGCCTGGGTGGCGGTCCAAAAGAAAAACAGGCAATCCTGAAATACCCAGGTACCTCAATCCACCCAGATGTGAATTTTAGTTGCCACCTTAAGTAAACCATTATTAACAATCTCACATCTGTCATGAATATCACTCAAACCCAATCCACGTCTACGAGCATAGCATGGCAATATAATAGCAACGTAGAAGTAACTCCCAAGGTTTGAATGCAGGGCAATAGGTTCCTACCTCATCAACTACTTCCCAATACCCACATGTTATCAATCCTACTCATGCAATGTTTGATGATTGAAATCTAATGCATAAAAACTGGGTATAAAAGGGATATGATCAAAGTGTGAACTTGCCTGCAATGTTGATGAAGATGATTCGCACTCAATACTCTGTATAGATCTACTCGTCACACTCCGGTCAATCTATCGTAAGCAAGCAATAGTAACCACACATAAGCAATCACTCAAAAGATCGAGAAGAACGAAGAAGACACTTCGGAAAACATCAAAACCAAGCAAATAACTCTTGCAACATAAAACAATTTCTAACAGTACCAAAATTATGTGAATTTGGCCTTATCAGAAAGTTTAGGTCAAGAGCTTCGCTTTGCAAAAAGAATCAACTCAAACGGAGTTACGGAACTTAAGTTATGAACAAAAGAAGTTTGAATATGAATTTGAACAAATTTCGAAATTTGAAAATTTCAAAAAGTTGACGTGACTGGTTAACTGGATAGGTGAAAACAAGATGAAACTATAGGCGCTGGTTTCATCTAATTTGGATGAACGAGTAAAAAGTTATGGCTATTTAAGAAATCAGGGCCAAGCTGTTTTGCAGAAGAAAAAAATAGGTACGGATAAAGAATTCTAGATCTAACGTATAAATACAGAGAACGAATAAATATACCTTTATAAGGTATAGAAAAGACGACTTCGGTGTGTGGAGACAACTTCCAAAAGTCCCACCGGAGAGGAGGAATATATTTTTAGCTAGTCAAATCAAAATATTGATTTAACCCGCAATGGATAATTTTTGGAGGCTCTATGGGTCTATATTTATAGGTGGAAAAGAGGTTTAGGGTTAAAGGCTAGGCAATGTGGGACTAAACGTAGACGAAAAGACAAAAAGGGAGCGCCTCGCATGGGCCTAAAGGACTTAGCGGTTCGGCCGGCCGCGCGGCAGGTTTTTTTTTAGCAATTGAAAAGAAAGAAAAGAAAGAAAAAAAACTATAGAAAAGAAATATGGGGAGGAATATGGCCGGCTGGGCCTGGCCTATTTAACAGAAAAAAACAATGGGGCGCCAAAAGCTACTATACTGCACATGAGGGCGACATATAGTCACAGAGTACGCGCATGTAGTTTTTTTATAAATAGAGACAGGAAAGGAAAAACTGAATAAAGAAAATAAAAGTAAAACTTTATATAGGCATATTATATATCAAAATTTGCAGAAAAAGATTTCCTACGGCATGAACATTTTTGTAAAGTCAAATAAAATCCACACAAATTTTAATAAATCAAACAGTGCTTCTGCCTTAATAAAATCCAATAAAATCATTTTAAAAATACCAAAATGATTTCAAATTTATTTTTCTCCAATTTTCTGATGTAGGGAATCATGTTACCCTATTTTCTGTATATTTTTATTTTGGAGAAAAATAATTTGAATAAGACTCAAATAACTCCAAACTAAAATGATTTCCAAAAGGACTTTGAATTTGACCTTTGAAACTCCCAACTCATATTTCATATTTTTTTAAAGAAGTCATTTTATCTTCTCTCGTGAAAAATCATTGAGTTGCATAAAGTTTCTAAAATGGAAAATATTTTCAAATGAAATTCAAATATTTTCAACACCCCTTGTCATTTAAATAAATGGAAGAAGTCATGTCATCTTCTCTCCAGGGTTTTGTGGTGAAAAGAATTTGAATTCATGGAGATCATAAAAGCAAAATGGAAGTTTGGGAAAGTCCTTTTATTCCCTCTCATTTAACTTTCAAAAGATTTCGAATTCCACTCACTTTCAGTTAATCAATCAAACAATCAATCCAATCTATCTGTTTATTATAACATTCCAAAATTTAGAATTTTGGGATGTTACAAACCTACCACCCTTAAAATGAATCTCGTCCTCGAGATTCAGAGAGGCTAGAAAGAAATAGGTTAGGTTTGGGGTCTCCTCAAAATCCATCGATCATCTCAGGGTCTGGGGTGCTACCACCCTTAGAATCATTGTTACGGTTCCATCAAAACTCGTGTACTCCATCCTTGTTGTTGACAGTGTCAGTCTTCTCAGATTCTCGGAAAAATTCCTTCTCTGGCTCTTTGGGTAGCGGCATAACCGGTAAGGTTATTCCGAGACTGGGTCTTCATAGCTGACGGGTCTGGCGCCAATACTAAACAACTATCGACATCTCCTGGTGGTCAACCATTTATGGTTTCTCCTGCAGGAAAATGGGTCTGGGTTGATCCTCACCGTATAACCTACGATTGGCATCAACTGCCGTGTACAAGGGAAACATTCTTATACCATTCTAAGGTTCAAGCAAGGTTTAATACCGTCGTCTCTCTACTATAGGTAGGTCACTCAGATTTACCATCCCGTATAGCAAAGCGAATAATAAGAGTAAGTCGGTATGGTGATCAATCCATCCCGCACCCAAATCATTACCTTGTATATGGTTTAGCGAATCTCGCATTCTAACACTCGGTCATCCTCACAAGCATTGTAGAATTTCTCTTGTCGACGAACCAAGTTCGGATAAATCCATGGATTCTGCAAGCCAAACAAACATCTATCGTTCCTTCACAACTCTCAGGTTTTTGCGTTACTCCTATAAAATCGTCTGTCGATAAAATCGTAACTTCTTCCAGGGTTTTCATTCAACAAGAGTGTACTTGCTTCTTGGCAGGTCCTGGGGCCTGTGGGTTATGGGCCCACCTCATCACTTGTAGTTCTTGAACTTATCATCGAGCAACTGATCATTAATCCAACATCCAACTTCCTGGTATTCTTAAATCCATCCAATTGTACTGTCTTCCTTCCTTCTATGGGCACCAAACTAGGACATGATTACTCAGACTCATCATGGAATTTCCATTGATACATATTTCCAACATCATACCTCTTTTATATCCAATAGTAATTTATCTCTTCATCCTCGGGGGATATCCCACATACCGAGATAAAACTTATACTTATGAAGTCCATACTCCACTTCGTGGAACATCATTATCCTTTCCAGGGTCAAGCGTCCTTACAGGGGAATATTGGACATCTCTGCATGGCACTTCTTCAACTGGGAAAGGTGAAACACATCATGAACTCATGACAGTCCTTCGGGTGACTCCAGCTTGTTGGCCACTTCTCCCATACGCTCCAAAACTCGGTATGGTCCTACAAATCTCGGGGCTAACTTTCCCTTAACTCCAATAGTTTAACTCCTCGCAGAGGGAACACACAAAGACATGCCCCGTCTCCAATTTCATAGACTACCTCCTTTACATCCAATAATACTCCATACCCTCATATTCTTGGGGTATCCAACATATCAAGATAAAACTCATACTTATTTTGTTCGAAATCCACTTCGTGGAATATCATTACCTTTTTCCAAGGGTCAAGTTTCCTCACAGGGTACTACCACCTTTAAAATGCACAATCTTCCATAGACCATATTTCTCATATCCTCGAAAATGGTCAGAATCTTTCTTCATAGAGTAACAACTCATAGAATCCAAATCAATACCAATGATGCTAACTTTATTGATTCTCAAATTATTACAATCTCCTGCATTCCATTACATGCCTCAATCCGACACCTCACTAATAAAAGAAATGTCCACACTACTACTACTATATTTCTCGTTGCACTCAACTATTTGTCACAAGTCTCCATCTCCTTGGGGCATTCTCTGGCAAAGTGCCCTGCTTCATCACAACGGAAACATATTACTTCTGACATATCTCGGGGTTTCCTTGTGATTATATAGCCTCCTGGGGTCCTCATCTTCCCTTTTGGGCAATCATTGTGGTAGTGTCCTGAATTTTTGCACCTGTAACATGTGATATGACTCAGGTCTCTCTTTGTAGAAATTGGGTTGTTCCTGGGATCGAATCTACTTTTCTTCCTGGACTTTTCCGTTCCAATCAGGGCTTCTATTTCCTGTGGTTCATACTCTACTTCCTCTGTCGGAAATTCTACTAAATCCCCATTCAGACAATTTTGGGAGATGTGTCCTTCTTCTCCACATGAATAGCATGACTTGGTGCAGGGTTTATTTGGTTCTTCTTTGGGTGTGTCCTCCACCTCTTCCTTCATCACAGATTCCTCTAAACTTTCCATGAGGGCTCTTTTCGTTGCTTCTTTCTTCTGCTGGATAGTCCTTTGTACCATGGGGTAGATGTGACACTGAGCAGGGTAGTGGGTAGTCTCTTCACACAAGAAACAAGTGATCTGCCTAGTTGGGCATTCTTCAGCTGGGTGACTTCCCTCACAATTAGGGCATTCCTCCTTGTGTTCCTTATGGTTGTGGCCTATTTCTCCACAAGGCTTGTATGCACAAGGTTTCTTCATATCCTTTCCATAAGGCTTAAATTTCTGGGACACAAGACGAGATCTTTGTAGAGTCCACTTAAATTCCTTCCAAGTGGTTACTTCTTGCCATCCATTGATGGTTTGGTACATCCTCCACCAAGTAGCAGCACCTCTTTCAAAACATTGAAGAGCATGCCGGGTCATATCCTTTCCGACTATAGGGTTATTCTCCATGTGATCCTCCATGTTCTGAATCCATCGGTCCGTCTCCAATTGACTTATCGGTCCAGAAAGTACAAGCTCATCTCCATTCATCCCCTAATGGGTCCAAGGGTTTGGGGTGAGATAAGAGAGATAGAGAGGGATACACACAATGCAAACAATAGTTTTTCAAGAGACAGGTTTTTATTGTGGCTGTCGGAAAACATCAAACAAATGACAGCTCACAAATGTCGCATCTAACGTAGGCATATAACAGGGGTTGGGTCTTCTAAAGGTCAAAAATCTTCAAAGTCGCCAAACTCTTGAAGTCTTGTTAATGTCTCCAATGGCTTCCTGCAATCATGCTTGTCCTTCTCAAGTTCTTTTGCCAAATCATCTCTGTTGACGCGAAGTCTCTCGTGACGTCCTTTAATATTTCTGGAGTTGCGCTCCAACTTCTGGGTCTCAACATCCTTGACATGAACCATGATCCTACTGTCCTTCAGCTCCTGGCGAGTCTCCGTTATCTCGAGGTTTTGCTTTCCCTGCTTGGCTACTTTCAGTTTCTGGGTTCTGAGTTCTTCACGAAACACTTCTTTGTCAAATACAGCTTCCTGCAGGTCCATCCTAAAATTCTTGATGTAATACTCCGGATCCTGGTGATACACCGGTCTAAAGTTAAAACTTCATCTTGCTGATAGGTGCTCCATCAGCCTTCTACCATCCAATCCTTCCATGCATATGCATACTTAACTCAACACGGTGACAATATGATAAGTGGGCGATAACCTCATGGGTATCCGTGTTTCTGCTCTTGTCATTACCATGAGCTATCATTCCATAGTTGATATCTCCTGCCTTAGGGTTTCCTTGACAAAACTTTGAGTTTCTAACTCTCCATGTTTCGGTCTTTCTCCGATACACCTTGCTCTCGAGTATTGACAGCTTCCATAGTCTGCCAAGTTCCATAAGGGTAACCTTCCTAGGTCATACACATCTGGCAATTCTTCAGAGCCTTCAAATTCTCCCAGTCTTCGGAATCTTCAACCGTTGTAGTTTCCATTATCATAATGCACGGTAAAATCCTCTTCATTCCGAATGGTCTTAGTTGTCCGATATCCTGTACTTCTTGGAGTGGTCTCATTAGTCGAATCTTCGAGTGGTCAAAAGGGGAAAGGGGTATGGTCTCACTAAAAGGGAATATTTGAATAAGACTCAGAAAAGGAGAGAGGTAAAAGATCTTTTTGAAAAGGAAAGTTTTAGAGAAAATCCTTCCTATGGGATTGCCAGTTTCTAGGGTCACGTCCTACAGTCAACATGTGCTCTGATACCATCTTGTAGCGACCCGACCCGAATGGATCAAGTCTCTGTGCTTAAGTGTCATCCCTGGATCGGTATGCTGACACACACAGTACTCGAGGATTTATAACAGAGGTAAATCACATGTATAAAGTAACGTAAATACTATTACCTCAATCCAAATAGCGGAAGTAACAAGGTTGTGGATTCCCATCAACACCAACGGCAAAGTTGAGTGTAGAAATCGTAACCCTAACGAATCACTTACTCGTCGTAAGATATCCTGCAACATGAAACGTTGCAGCCCGAAAACGGGTCAGCACATGGAATATGCTGGCAAATTCACACCATAGAGAAATAATGAACAAAGGCTATCACTACATGCATATATGGCTGGTGGAAAAGCTCTATGGTTATAATGTTTTTGCGAAAAGCCAATTTTCCCTACTACAAAGGAATAAATTTTATTTAACTATCATGGTGGTTGTGAAACATTGAGATGGTTGACAGCATCTCAATCCCAATTAAGTATCATCATTAACCCAACAATATTAATTAAAGTAACATGATGAGATCAACGGGATAATCCAAGAACTAGATACTCAAGATGTCCATAACCGGGGACACGGCTAATCATGATTAGTTTGTACACTCTGCAGAGGTTTGCGCACTTTTCCCCACAAGACTCGATCTCCTCCGTTGGATTACTCGCACTACATGGTGTTTGAGTAACAGATGACCGAGACACAGTCTTTCAGAAGTGTTTGCACCTTACGTATGGGTAGACAGTTACACCTACTTTCCCCTACATCTGCTAGTCTACCACTGTAAGAGTTCACACAACTTAGTCAACTATGCTAGAGCCCATAATAGCTTGCGGCTGCACACGGAAGTTTCTAGCATGAATAATCTCATGATCCCTTTGAGCCTGGGTGGCGGTCCAAAAGAAAAACAGGCAATCCTGGAATACCCAGGTACCTCAATCCACCCAGATGTGAATTTTAGTTGCCACCTTAAGTAAACCATTATTAACAATCTCACATCTGTCATGAATATCACTCAAACCCAATCCACGTCTACGAGCATAGCATGGCAATATAATAGCAACGTAGAAGTAACTCCCAAGGTTTGAATGCAGGGCAATAGGTTCCTACCTCATCAACTACTTCCCAATACCCACATGTTACCAATCCTACTCATGCAATGTTTGATGATTGAAATCTAATGCATAAAAACTGGGTATAAAAGGGATATGATCAAAGTGTGAACTTGCCTGCAATGTTGATGAAGATGATTCGCACTCAATACTCTGATAGATCTACTCGTCACACTCCGGTCAATCTATCGTAAGCAAGCAATAGTAACCACACATAAGCAATCACTCAAAAGATCGAGAAGAACGAAGAAGACACTTCGGAAAACATCAAAACCAAGCAAATAACTCTTGCAACATAAAACAATTTTAACAGTACCAAAATTATATGAATTTGGCCTTATCAGAAAGTTTAGGTCTAGAGCTTCGCTTTGCAAAAAGAATCAACTCAAACGGAGTTACGGAACTTAAGTTATGAACAAAAGAAGTTTGAATATGAATTTGAACAAATTTCGAAATTTGAAAATTTCAAAAAGTTGACGTGACAGGTTAACTGGATAGGTGAAAACAAGACGAAACTATAGGCGCTGGTTTCATCTAATTTGGATGAACGAGTAAAAAGTTATGGCTATTTGAAAAATCAGGGCCAAGTTGTTTTGCAGAAGAAAAAAAATAGCTACGGATAAAGAATTCTAGATTTAACGTATAAATACAGAGAACGAATAAATATACTTTTATAAGGTATAGAAAAGATGACTTCGGAGTGTGGAGACAACTTCCAAAAGTCCCGCCGGAGAGGAGGAATATATTTTTAGCTAGTCAAATCAAAATATTGATTTAACCCGCAATGGATAATTTTTGGAGGCTCTATGGGTCTATATTTATAGGTGGAAAAGAGGTTTAGGGGTTAAAGGCTAGGCAATGTGGAACTAAACGTAGACGAAACGACAAAAAGGGAGCGCCTCGCATGAGCCTAAAGGACTTAGCGGTTCGGCCGGCCGCGCGGCAGTTTCTTTTTTTTAGCAATTGAAAAGAAAGAAAAGAAAGAAAAAAAAACTATAGAAAAGAAATATGGGGAGGAATATGGCCGGCTGGGCCTGGCCTATTTAACAGAAAAAAACAATGGGGCGCCAAAAGCTACTATACTCCGCATGAGGGCGACATATAGTCACAGAGTACGCGCATGTAGTTTTTTTATAAATAGAGACAGGAAAGGAAAAACTGAATAAAGAAAATAAAAGTAAAACTTTATATAGGCATATTATATATCAAAATTTGCAGAAAAAGATTTCCTACAGCGTGAACATTTTTGTAAAGTCAAATAAAATCCACACAAAGTTTAATAAATCAAACAATGCTTCTGCCTTAATAAAATCCAATAAAATCATTTTAAAAATACCAAAATGATTTCAAATTTATTTTTCTCCAATTTTCTGATGTAGGGAATCGTGTTACCCTATTTTCTGTATATTTTTATTTTGGAGAAAAATAATTTGAATAAGACTCAAATAACTCCAAACTAAAATGATTTCCAAAAGGACTTTGAATTTGACCTTTGAAACTCCCAACTCATATTTCATATTTTTTTGAAGAAGTCATTTTATCTTCTCTCGTTAAAATCATTGAGTTGCATAAAGTTTCTGAAATGGGAAATATTTTCAAATGAAATTCAAATATTTTCAACACCCCTTGTCATTTAAATAAATGGAAGAAGTCATGTCATCTTCTCTCTAGGGTTTTGTGGTGAAAGGAATTTGAATTCATGGAGATCATAAAAGCAAAATGAAAGTTTGGGAAAGTCTTTTTATTCCCTCTCAATTAACTTTCAAAAGATTTCGAATTCCACTCACTTTCAGTCAATCAATCAAACAATCAATCCAATCTATCTGTTTATTATAACATTCCAAAATTTAGAATTTTGGGATGTTACACTGATAAACCGGCTCAACGCGGCAATCCGGCCTGCCAGGCGTTGAACATCATTGATACACTTCGGTTTGGCCAAGGAGGTGATGGCCTTGATCTTTTCCGGATTAGCTTCAATACCCCGGTTAGACACCAAAAAACCCAAGAGCTTGCCTGCAGGTACACCAAAGACGCACTTGGCCGGATTAAGCATCATTTTGTAAACCCGCAGGTTATCGAAGGTTTCCTTCAAGTCATCAATCAATGTCTCCTTCTTCCTTGATTTCACCACAATATCATCCACATAGGCGTGAACATTGCGGCCGATCTGTTTATGAAGACAATTCTGCACACACCGTTGATAAGTCGTCTAGGCACTCTTGAGCCCAAAAGGCATGGACACATAGCAGAAGGCTCCAAAGGGAGTTATGAAGGTTGTCTTCTCCTGGTCCTTAACTGCCATTTTGATCTGATGATAACCAGAATATGCATCCAAAAAGCTTAAATGCTCGCAACCCGCCGTAGCATCAATAATTTGATCAATACGGGGAAGGGCAAAAGGATCTGCTGGACAAGCTTTGTTGAGATCTGTGTAGTCCACACACATACGCCAAGTGCCATTCTTCTTGAGGACCAGCACCGGATTAGCCAACCACTCCGGATGGAATACTTCAATGATAAATCCAGCCGCCAAGAGTCTGGCTACTTCTTCTCCAATAGCCTTGCGTCTTTCTTCATTGAACCGGCGGAGAAACTGCTTGACCGGTTTATACTTTGGATCAATATTGAGAGTGTGCTCAGCGAGTTCTCTCGGTACACCTGGCATGTCAGAAGGCTTCCACGCAAAGATGTCCCGATTCTCACGGATGAACTCGATGAGCACGCTTTCCTATTTCAGATCCAAGTTAGCGCTGATGCTAAATTGCTTGGACGAATCGCCAGGCACGAAGTCAACAAGCTTAGTCTCATCAGCCGATTTAAACTTCAGGGCCGGGTCATGCCCTATAGTTGGTTTCTTCAACGAAGTCATATCTGCCGGATCAACATTGTCCTTGTAAAACTTCAACTCTTCTGTTGCACAAACCGACTCAGCATAAGGCGCATCACCTTCTTCACACTCCAGAGCAATCTTGCGGCTCCCATGCACGGTTATAGTTCCCTTGTGACCCGGCATCTTGAGCTGCAGATAGACATAACAAGGCCGCTCCATAAACTTAGCATAAGCTGGCCGTCCAAATAGGGCATGATACGGGCTTCTGATTTTCACCACTTCAAAGGTCAAGGTTTCTGATCTCGGGTCATGCTCATCTCCAAAAGCCACCTCCAGAGCTATCTTACCAACAGGATATGCCGACTTACCAGGCACCACACCATGGAACACCGTATCGGACGGTTTAAGATTTTTATCTGTTAACCCCATGCAACGGAAAGTTTCATAATAAAGGATATTGATACTACTCCCTCCATCCATGAGTACCTTAGTGAACTTATAACCTCCCACCTGAGGTGCTACCACCAGAGCCAGATGACCCAGATTGTCAACCCGGGGTGGATGATCTTCTCTACTCCACAAAATCGGCTGCTCGGACCAGCGCAAATAACGGGGCACCGCCGGTTCAACGGCATTCACCGCCCTTTTTATGAAGCTTCTGATCGCGCTTGTCCAAGATAGTGGTGAAGACATGATAATGTCCGCTATTCAACTGCTTCGGGTTGCTCTGGTAACCCGACTGCTGCTGCTGCTGATTGCCCTGATGGTTATAGCCACCTTGGTTACCCTGATTACTTTGATTGTTATGTCCACCCTGATTATCGTGGAAGCCTGAACCGGAATTTCCTCCACCATAACCCGGCCCATGAGACCCGGGGCCCGAACCGCCTCCTGGTCCATGATCATACCGGAAAGAATCAGAATTTTTGAACTCTTGCATGACGTAACAATCTTTCCAGAGGTGCGTGGACGGGATCTCCTTCATCCCATGCTTTGGACAGGGCTGGTTCAACAGATAAGACAAACGGTCCGGATTAGGACTTGGCCCTCCACCGTGCTGGGGCGGTTTACCCTTACGCCGCTGGCCCTTGTCATGTGTATTAGTATTAGCCACAAAGTCTAAACCGTGGTCCGCCTTACGCTTGCCGCCGTTTCCATGACCCGCCGGGTTGTGGTGCTGCCCCTTGGCATTGCCGCTCTTTTTTCCCTTCCCTGTCTTATCATCGTCAGACTCGGGATCCTTGGTACTATCAGTGTCGGCATACTTCACCAGTGCAGCCATGAGGGTTCCCATGTCATTACAATGACGTTTGAGCCATCCCAACTTCAACTTCAGGGGTTCAAACCGGCAATTGCCTTCCAATGTTAAAACCGCGGTGTCAGCGTTGATGCGGTCCAATGAATGCAAAATCTCCGAAACCCGGCGCACCCAATGGGTTGTTGACTCTCCTTCCTCCCGGACACAGGCAGCTAAGTCCACAATTGACATGGGCTGCTTGCATGTATCCTTGAAATTTTGAATAAACCGAGCTGTCAACTCGGCCCATGACCTGATAGAATTAGCCGGTAAGCTCTTTAGCCAAGTGCGGGCCGTCCCTTCTAGCATCATGGTGAAGTATTTCGCGCATGCCGCATCATCCACATCCAACATCTCCATGGCCATCTCATAGCTTTCGACCCATGTTTCAGGGGATAGATCGGCGGTGTAATTCGGCACCTTGCGCGGGCCCTTGAAATCCTTGGGCAGGCGCACATTGCGCAACGCCGGGACAAGACATGGCACTCCCAAAGAACTAGAGGTAACTCCTGGTTCCACCGATGTGGTTGGACGAACCGGATAAGCTGACGGGCTTCATGCTGCGCCGCTAACTTGGCCTCTCTGTGTGCCCGAGCCCGGTCCACCGCCTCCTGAGCATCACCAGCACCACCTGCCGGGTTATTGCCACGGGGCGGATCACGGTTCCGCGCATTGCTTGACACTGCCGGTTCATCCATACGCCTGTTGTAGCTCCGGCTTGGACGGGGAGTGGAATGAATCCGATCGCGACTATATGAATAAGCCTCCTATTGAACCAAGGCTGTCTGAAGACGCTCCTTAACCCGACGCGTCTCGACCGCCGCCGGAGAATCACCTTCGATCGGGATGGCCGCCAGCCGTGAAGCGGCAGCGACAATGTTGTCCATCGGGTTGGAGTAATGACCCGATGGCGTGGGGACATGCGGTGTTACAATGTTGTTCTGACGAGGCGGATCCACCAAACGTGGCTGAACCGACGCCCCTGCTCCAGGTGCCTCCGCCCGGTTTACCACCGGCAGATTACTGGTCCCTGCTCCTGGGTGTTAAAGATATTTCTAGCGTCATAAACCGGTGGCAGGCGAGATCGGTACCTCCTCTTCAGGACTTCGTTCGACGCACTCTGATCCAGCATAATCCGGTAAGCTTGTGCATCCAAAGCGGCCCGCTCCGCGGCCATCCTGGTATCCTCAGCTGCTAAGTCGGCTTTGGCCTGGGTGATCTGATGTTTCACTTTCGCGATTTCCGCATTATGTGCATCCTAATCCGCCAGGTTAACCTCCGCCATCAGCGTTGCCAACGCGTCAAACAAATTAGATAGAACCTGAACTGGCGGTCGCACAGGGCTTCCTGCCCCGGCCACTGTTGCCGCTGCCGATCCGGAAATCATCGCCGCTACGGTCGAAGAGTGGAGCGCCGGTTGCGTACCGGCCATGAAGATCGCGACCCTGTTTGGCAGATCAAAGGGGTCCGGAATACTATCGCCAACGAAACAGCCCCCAATCCGGCCATCTTGTAACTGATATAACGACTCGGTCTCTCCGGTCGAGGAATCATCGCCGGAATAAACGACAGTCTCACCACCAGATTCCGATCTATCCTCAGATTCCCCTCCATGGATAACTCCCACGAAGGCACGCTTCATGACAGGCTTGACCCGGGCAGATCTCGCACGCTGAGCCGTTTCGACGAGGTCGGTGCAGATGTCCGGCTCAGGGCCCGGTTCGCCGATCTTGCCAATGAAAATGTGTATGCCACCAAAGGGGACCCGGTACCCGTACTCGATTGAGCCGGCCTCGGGGCCCTAGCCTGCATCGTCGATGTAGAGCTTGCCGCGACGACTCTTGGTCATCCGGCCCACAGCGTAACCCTTGAGTCCTTCGAAGTTGCCCTCCAAGAACTTGAAACCATCATGCGATAGCCCCACGGTGGGCGCCAACTGTTGTGGTTTTGTCACGGCAGATGTCCTAGAGAAAGGACTTAGTCGTGGAGCCATCGTTATGGGTTAGCTTAAAGGGGTTAAAGCGGACAAGGGACGCAAGAGATTTTTATACTAGTTCGGCCCCTTACGATGAAGGTAAAAGCCTACGTCTAGTTGTGATGGAATTGCTGGGGTTTCGATGACCTGGGAGCGAATACGCTTTGCCTGGGCCTCGAGTTGTTGTCTGTTCTCCTTGAACCGCCGCCGGGTCGTCCCCTTATATACATGGGTTGACGCCCGTCGGTTTACAGAATCTCGAGGCCGGCTCATAATCGTGTCCGGCCCGGTCTCTGCTACTTCTATCTTACAACACAAGTTTACATATCAATGCCGGTTTATGTCTACAGGCCTTAAACCGGCTTTGTGCCCAGGGCCTTCATAAAGCATCACCGTCTGTCTTCATGGACTTCAGATACGAATGAACTACTTATGGGGTTAACCCGGCCTCTCCTGGCCAGTTTACGCCCAGTGGTAATATCCCCAACAGATGGGGTTCACCACCTCCATTGGTGCCTCTCCGATGATGCGTGAGTAGTTCTTTGTATACCTTCGGGTCCGTAGTTAGTTCCTAGATGGCTTCCTCTCTCTCTCTCTCTCTCTCTCTCTCTCTCTCTCTCCGAATTCTCAATACAGTGGTCTCTTAGGGATCCATATGATGTAACTCTTTTGCGGTGTGTTTGTTGGGATCGATGAACTTTGAGTTTACGATCAGATCTATCTTTTTATATCCATGAAAGTTATTTGAGTTTCTTTGATATCTTATATGCATGATTGCTTATAGACTCGTATTTCTTCTGCGATCTTTGGGTTTTGTTTGGCCAACTTGATCTATTTATCTTGCAATCGGAAGAGGTGCTTTGTAGTGGGTTCGATCTTACGGTGCTTGATCCCAGTGATAGAAGGGGACCCGACACGTATGTATTGTTGCTACTAAGGATAAAATGATGGGGTCTATCTCTACATAGATAGATCTTGTCTACATCATGTCATCGTTCTTATTGCATTACTCCGTTTCTCCATGAACTTAATACACTAGATGCATGCTGGATAGCGGTCGATGTGTGGAGTAATAGTAGTAGATGCAGGCAGGAGTCGGTCTACAAATCTTGGACATGATGCCTATATAATGATCATTGCCTGGATATCGTCATGATTATTTGAAGCTCTATCAATTGCCCAACAGTAATTTGTTCACACACCGTTCGCTATTTTTCTCGAGAGAAGCCACTACTGAAACCTACGGCCCCCGGGTCTCTTTCTCATATATTTGCCTTTGCGATTTACTTTTCCTTTGCATTTATTTTCAGATCTATTAAACCAAAAATACAAAAATACCTTGCTGCAATTTATTCTTATTTATTTTATTTGGCGTTCGATCTATCAATCTACTACAATTTTATCTCACGTCTGTTTGCCTATCTTGAGGCGCCGTACCCGGAAGGGATTGACAACCCCTTCAACACGTCGGGTTGCGAGGATTTGTTATCTGTGTGCAGGGGCTGTTTACGTTGTGTTGCTTGGTTCTCCTACTGGTTCGATAACCTTGGTTTCATATATGAGGGAAATACCTACCACCGCTGTGCTGCATAATCCCTTCCTCTTTGGGGAAATACCGATGTAGATTCAAGCGACATCAAAAGGAATTTCTGGCGCTGTTGCCGGGGAGGATCTTCAACATATACCAGGTTACTAATCAGAAATCTCATCTCCTCGCAATTTACATTATTTGCCATTTGCCTCTTGTTTTCCTCTCCCCCACTTCACAAAAAATTGCCGTTTTATTCGCCTCTCTTTTTCGTTCGCCGTTTTCTTGCCGGGTCTGTTTTCAGTGAAATCTTGTTGTGTGGTCATCATGACTCAAGAGAACACCAAGTTATGTGGCCTCCCAAATACCAACAACAATGATTTTATCGGCACTCCGATTGCTCCTCCCGCCACTAGTGCGGAGTCTTGTGATATTAATACTGCTTTGCTGAATCTTGGTATGAAAGATCAATTTTATGGTACTCCTTATGAGGATGTCGCGTCCCATCTTAATACCTTCGTGGAATTATGCGATATGGAAAAGAAAAAGATGTGGATAATGATGTGGTGAAGATGAAATTATTTCCGTTTTCTTTGTGTGATTCTGCAAAAATTTGGTTCTCTTCTTTGCCTCGCAATAGTATCGATTCTTGGAAAATATGCAAAGATGCTTTTGTCACTAAATATTTTCCTCCCACAAAAATTATTTCCTTTAGAACCTAGATCATGAATTTCAAGCAACTTGAACATGAGCATATTGCACAATCTTGGGAAAGGATGAAAATGATGCTAAGGAATTGCCCAACTCATGGGTTAAATCTTTGGATGATCATATAAAACTTTTATGCGGGTTTGAATTTTGTATCTCGTAATCTTTTAGATTCCGCCGCGGGTGGTACTTTTATGGAAATTACTTTGGGTGAAGCCACCAAATTGCTTGATAATATCATGGCAAATTATTCACAATGGCATACCGAAAGGGCTCCTACTAGTAAAAAAAGTTAATTCGGTTGAAGAAATTTCTTATTTGAGTGAAAAAGTTGATGCCCTTATGAAATTGGTTGCTAGTAAAAGTGCTCCTATTGATTTTAATGATATTCCTTTGTCTACTTTGATTGAGCAAAATAGGGATGCCATAGATGTGAATTTTATCTCTCGAAATAATTTCAACAACAATGCTTATAGAGGTAATTTTAATCCTAGGCCTTTTCCTAGTAATTCATCTAATAATTATGGTAATTCCTATGGAAATCAATCTTATAATAATAATAGGAACACCTCTGATCTTTAGAACAATATTAAAGGATTTATCAACACGCAAAAGGTTTTCAAAACTTCCATAGAAGAAAAGTTGAGTAAGATTGATGATTTGTCTAGAAGTGTTGATAGAATTGCTCATGATGTGGAAAATCTCAAGATGAAATTTTTTGTGCCTAAGGTATATGAATCAATTAAAGCTATTTATATTTCTATGGATGAAAGTAAGAAAAGAACCGCTATGCTTAGAGCTAAAAGAGATTTTTTGGAAAAAGCGTTTCTAGTGATTTCTTTCATAAAAGTGTTGAAGATCTTAAAATGATTAGTGTTTCTTGTATTGATTCCTTGTTTAGTAAAGTTAAGATTGATGAAAAAGGGACTGGAGAGGAGTCAACTTTAGGTAGAAGGCGTCCCAATATTTCGGAGGGTGAAAATCTTGTTGAGAAAATTGATGAAAGTGTGTTTGAAGAGGTCAAAACTTTAGCTAATGTGCCCACTCTTTTGGATTACAAAGACTTTAATTATTATAGTTGCTCTTTGATTGATTGGATTTTTTTTTGCAATCCATGATAAATTCACCCCATGCTTATGAACAAAATAAAACTTTTACTAAACATATTGTTGATGCTATGATGAAAGCTTTTGAAGAAAAATTGGAATTAGATGTTTCAATTCCTAAAAAATTGAATGATGGGTGGGAACCTACTATCAAATTCAAGATTAAAAATTATGAGTGTTTTTCTTTGTGTGACTTGGGTGCTAGTGTTTCTACAATTCTGAAATCTTTATGTGATGTGCTTAGTCTTACCGAACTTGAAGAAAGTTCTTTACATTTGCACTTGGCAGATTCTACTATTAAAAAGCCTATGGGAAGAATTAATGATGTTCTTATTCTTGCAAATAGGAATTATGAGCCCATAGATTTTATTGTTCTTGATATTGATTGCAATCCGTCTTGTCCAATTATTCTTGGTAGACCGTTTCTACGCACTATCGGTGCCGTGATTGATATGAAAGAAGGCAATATTAAATTCCAATTTCCTTTGAGGAAGGGTATGTAACACTTACCTAGAACAAGAATTATGCCACCATATGAATCAATCATGAGGGCATCTTATGGATCTCGAACCAAAGATGACAAAACATAGATCCTTGCTTTATGCTTAGCTAAGGGCGTAAAACTATAGCGCTTGTTGGGAGGCAACCCAATGAATAAAATTTATTTTTGCTTTTTTGCTTTCTGTTCTTGAGTATTAGCACAATTATGCTACTGTTATGATTGTGTTTTTGTGTTTTAATTAGTGTTTGTGCCAAGTAGAACCGATAAGATCTTCTTGGATGATAGTTGTTCGATCTTGCTGAAAAAACAGAAACTTTTGCGCTCACAAAAACAATTCTTATTTTTTACCAGATCGTGATAAAATGCCAATTCTTTTTGCAGAGGATTAATATACAAATTACCCAGATCTTCCTAGTTTTTCAGATATTTTGGAGTTCCATGAGTATTCGAACAAATCGGAATTCTACAGACTGTTCTGTTTTGACAGATTATGTTTTCTTTGCGTTGTGTGCTTATTTTGATGGATCTATGGTTTTCTTTGATGAGTTTTTGCCATAGAAAAGTTGGAATATAGTAGATATAATGCAAAAGCAAAATATGAATTGGTTTCTTATAGTACTTATAGTAGTGATTTATTTTTCTTGAACTAATGGATCTCATGAAGGTTTTGTTGAGTTTTGTGTGATTGAAGTTTTCAAGTTTTGGGTTATCTTACGATGGATGAAGGAATAAGGAGTAGAAGAGCCTAAGCTTGGGGATGCCCTGGCATCCCAAGCTATTATCCAAAAATGAGCAACGAACTAAGCTTGGGGATGCCCTCAAGTGGCATCCCCTCTTTCTTCTAACGACCATCGGTATTTTACTCGAAGCTATATTTTTCTTCGTCACGTGATATGTGTTTCGCTTGGAGCGTCTTGTATGATATGAGTCTTTGCTTGTTTTATTTTGTGTTTTAAGTCTTGATCCCTTGCTGGACACACCTATTTGGGATACCAGAAATTATGTCATGACTTGTTAGAATTGCTCTCTATGCTTCACTTAAATTTTTATGAGCTATGGACTTGCTCTAGTGCTTCACTTATATCTTTTTGAGCATGGTGTGCTTTAGTATTTTCGAATAAATGCTCTATTGCTTCACTTAGATTTATTTGAGAGTTAGTAAAAATTTCAAGAAGTTCTCTCTTGCTCCACTTAAATTATTTTGAGAGAAAGAAAAATTTATGCTCATGATCTTCACTTATATTTGTTTGAGCTTATGACAAGCAACACATGAAAATTATTCCCAAAGTGATAGATATCCAAGAAGGATATAATAAAAACTTTCATGAAGATCATTGGACAAAATAAACTTGGTTCTTAGTAATAGTTTTGAGATATGATGATGTGATATGTGAGTTATCTTGATGAGTAATTATGCTTTAGTAAGAATATTGGTGTTAAGGTTTGTGACTCCCTATGCAAGCACGAAAGTCAATAGTCATGCAATGAAATTATATCCTACTTGTGGTGCATTATTCGGTGTTAATTTTGCTTAATGATTGCTTATGAGATTATCCGTTTCTTGGTTGGCCGCTTCTCAATCTTTTGCTAGCCTTCATTTTGCACTAAGTATGATCTCTACTTGTGCATCCAAAATCCTTTAAACCAGTTTTGCCATATGAGTCCACTATATCCACCTATATGCGGTATTCTTTTGCCGTTCTAAGAAAATTTGTATGTGCCATCTTTAGTTTTCAAAATAAACTTCTCTTTTTGTGTGTTTGTTTCGCTCGCGAAGCGGTGAGGGGTGGCTAATATTTTCCATGCATTCTAGATGTGTTATTCTCACGATGAGTGTTTAGTCACTTATCATTGCATGAGAGTAAGGCAAAGGTAGTAGGGATGCCCAATCCCGAAATGAAAAATGAATTTACTTTATGTTTTCAAATAATAAATTCCTTGGAAAGTGTTGGTATGGAGGGCAACCGTGGATAGGGCTAGCCATGGAAAGTGAAAGTATGGTTGAAAAAGGAATAAACTTTATTTTCTGCTTGGGAACCGCCTATGATATATCTAGCATGGAAAGTGTTGGGAACTCTAAGTCGTTTTCGTTGGTGGGATGGATACACTTCCCAAAATGTTTTTGTCTCTAAGTTTTTCGCTTTGATCTCTGGCACCTCTACAAATCCCTACTTATCTCTGTGAAGCGCCTTTCTTTTACTTTATGCAAAAAAATTATTTTGAATTTGAGTCTCCATCTTCTCTTACAAAATCACCAACTAGGAGGCAATATGATCGTACTTAAGTATTGGGTGTAACTAATATGCGAGTGTGTTTCATGAATGGATCAATGATTGAGCACGATGGGCTAGGGATAACTTATTTTAGCGTTGATATTTTGAAATACATGGTTGCTTGTTTATATGCTTGAGTATTTAAATTATCATGTCAAAACTAGACTATTGCTTTGAATCACATAAAAGTCCAAATATCCATGCTATAAATAAAAGAATATGATATGACATGTTAGGCAGCATTCCACATCAAAAATTCTGTTTTTATCACTTACCTACTTGACGACGAGTAGAAGTTAAGCTTGGGGATGCTGATACGTCTCCAACGTATCTATAATTTTTTATTGTTCCATAATCTTGGATGTTTTATAATAATTTTATATCATTTTTGGTACTAACCTATTGACATAGTGCCAAGCGTCAGTTGCTGTTTTCTGCAGGTTTTTTACATAGCAGGAAATCAATATAAGACGGAGTCCAAACGCAACGAAACTTCACGAAGAGTTTTTTGGACCAGAAGGAACATAATGGGCCCTGGCTGCGCCTAGGGGGTGCTCCGAGGAGAGCACAACACACCAGGGCGCGCCAGGAGGCCCAGGCGCGCCCTGGTGGGTTGTGCCCACCTCAGGTGCCCCCGGACCGCCTCTTTGCTATATAAATACCCCAATATTCCCAAAACCCTAGGGGAGTCGACGAAATATTGATCCAGCTACCGCAGAGTCCAGAACCACCAGATCCAATCTAGACACCATCTTTCACCACCTCCATTGGTGCCTCTCCGAGGATGTGTGAGTAGTTCTTTGTATACCTTCGGGTCCGTAGTTAGTAGCTAGATGGCTTCCTCTCTCTCTCGCTGAATTCTCAATACAATGGTCTCTTGGAGATCCATATGATGTAACTCTTTTGCGGTGTGTTTGTTGGGATCGATGAACTTTGAGTTTATGATCAGATCTATCTTTTTATATCCATGAAAGTTATTTGAGTTTCTTTGATCCCTTATATGCATGATTGCTTATAGCCTTGTATTTCTTCTCCGATATATGGGTTTTGTTTGGCCAACTTGATCTATTTATCTTGCAATGGGAAGAGGTGCTTTGTAGTGGGTTCGATCTTATGGTGCTTGATCCCAGTGACAGAAGGGGAACCGACACGTATGTATCGTTGCTACTAAGGATAAAATGATGGGGTCTATCTCTACATAGATAGATCTTGTCTACATCATGGCATCGTTCTTATTGCATTACTCCTTTTCTACATGAACTTAATGCATTAGATGCATGCTGGATAGCGGTCGATGTGTGGAGTAATAGTAGTAGATGCAGGCAGGAGTCGATCTACTAATCTTGGACGTGATGCCTATATAATGATCATTGCCTGGATATTGTCATGATTATTTGAAGTTCTATCAGTTGCCCAACAGTAATTTGTTCACCCACCGTTTGCTATTTTTCTCGAGAGAATCCACTAGTGAAACCTACGGCCCCCGGGTCTCTTTCTCATATATTTGCCTTTGCAATTTAATTTTCCTTTGCATTTATTTTAAGATCTATTAAACCAAAAATAAAAAAATACCTAGCTGCAATTTATTCTTATTTATTTTATTTGGCGTTCGATCTAGCAATCTACTACAATTTTATCTCACATCTGTTTGCCTATCTTGAGGCGCCGTACCCGGAAGGGATTGACAACCCCTTTAACACGCCGGGTTGCAAGGATTTGTTATCTGTGTGCAGGGGCTGTTTACGTTGTGTTACTTGGTTCTCCTACTGGTTCGATAACCTTGGTTTCATATTTGAGGGAAATACCTACCGCTGCCGTGCTGCATCATCCCTTCCTCTTTGGGGAAATACCGACGTAGCATCAAGCGACATCAAAAGGAATTTTTTGCGCCATTGTCGGGGAGGTCTTCAACATATACCAGGTTCCTAATCACAAATCTCATCTCCTTGCAATTTACATTATTGGCCATTTGCCTCTCGTTTCCCTCTCCCCCACTTCAAAAAAAGTTGCCGTTTTATTTGCCTCTCTTTTTCGTTCGCCGTTTTCTTGCTGGATCTGTTTTTGAGTGCAATCTTGTTGTGTGGTCATCATGACTCAAGAGAACACCATGTTATGTGATTTCCAATATACCAACAACAATGATTTTATCGGCACTGATTGCTCCTCCCGCCACTAGTGCGGAGTCTTGTGATATTAATACTGCTTTGCTGAATCTTGTTATGAAAGATCAATTTTCCGGTACTCCTAATGAGGATGCCGCGTCCCATCTAAATACCTTTGTGGAATTATGCGATATGCAAAAGAAAAAAGATGTGGACAATGATGTGGTGAAGATGAAATTATTTCCGTTTTCTTTGTGTGATTCTGCAAAAATTTGGTTCTCTTCTTTGCCTCACAATAGTATCGATTCTTGGAAAATATGCAAAGATGCTTTTATCACTAAATATTCTCCTCCCGCAAAAATTATTTCCTTTAGAACCCAGATCATGAATTTCAAGCAACTTGAACATGAGCATATTGCACAATCTTGGGAAAGGATGAAAATGATGCTAAGGAATTGCCCAACTCATGGGTTAAATCTTTGGATGATCATACAAATTTTTTATGCGGGTTTGAATTTTGTATCTCGTAATCTTTTAGATTCCGCCGCGGGTGGTACTTTTATGGAAATTACTTTGGGTGAATCCACCAAATTGCTTGATAATATCATGGCGAATTATTCACAATGGCATACCGAAAGGGCTCCTACTAGTAAAAAAATTAATTCGGTTGAAGAAATTTCTTCTTTGAGTGAAAAATTGATGCCCTTATGAAATTGGTTGCTAGTAAAAGTGCTCCTATTGATTTTAATGATATGCCTTTGTCTACTTTGATTGAGCAAAATAGGGATGCCATAGATGTAAATTTTATCTCTCGAAATAATTTCTACAACAATGCTTATAGAGGTAATTTTAATCCTAGGCCTTTTCCTAGTAATTCCTTTAATAATTATGGTAATTCCTATGGAAATAAATCTTATAATAATAATAGGAACACCTTTGATCTTTAGAACAATATTAAAGAATTTATCAACACGCAAAAGGTTTTCAAAACTTCCATAGTAGAAAAGTTGAGTAAGATTGATGATTTGTCTAGAAGTGTTGATAGAATTGCTCATGATGTGGAAAATCTCAAGTTGAAATGTTTTGTGCCTAAGGTATATGAATCAATTAAAGATATTTATATTTGTATGGATGAAAGTAAGAAAAGAACCGCTATGCTTAGAGCTAAAACAGATTTTTTGGAAAAAGCGTTTTCTAGTGATTTCTTTCGTAAAAGTGATGAAGATCTTAAAATGATTGGTGTTTCTTCTATTGATTCCTTGTTTAGTAAAGTTAAGATTGATGAAAAAGGGACGGGTGAGGAGTCAACTTTGGGTAGAAGGCGTCCCAATATTTCGGAGGGTGAAAATCTTGTTGAGAAAATTGATGAAAGTGGGTTTGAAGAGGTCAAAACTTTAGCTAATGTGCCCAATCTTTTGGATTACAAAGAATTTAATTATGATATTTGCTCTTTGATTGATTGTATTTCTTTTTGCAATCCATGATAAATTCACCCCATGCTTATGAACAAAATAAAGCTTTTACTAAACATATTGTTGATGCTACGATGAAAGCTTTTGAAGAAAAATTGGAATTAGAAGTTTCAATTCCTAGAAAATTGAATGATGGGTGGGAACCTCCTATCAAGGTCAAGATTAAAAATAATGAGTGTTTTTCTTTGTGTGACTTGGGTGCTAGTGTTTCTACAATTCCGAAATCTTTATGTGATGTGCTTGGTCTTACCGATCTTGAAGAATGTTCTTTAAATTTGCACTTGGCGGATTCTACTATTAAAAAGCCTATGGGAAGAATTAATGATGTTCTTATTCTTGCAAATAGGAATTATGTGCCCATAGATTTTATTGTTCTTGATATTGATTGCAATCCGTCTTGTCCAATTATTCTTGGTAGACCGTTTCTACGCACTATCGGTGCCGTGATTGATATGAAAGAAGGCATTATTAAGTTCCAATTTCCTTTGAGGAAGGGTATGGAACACTTCGCTAGAACAAGAATTAGGCCACCATATGAATCAATCATGAGGGCATCTTATGGATCTCGAACCAAAGATGACAAAACTTAGATCCTTGCTTTATGCCTAGCTAAGGGCGTAAAACTATAGCGCTTGTTGGGAGGCAACCCAATGAATAAAATTTATTTTTGCTTTTTGCTTTCTGTTCTTGAGTGTTAGCACAATTATGCTACTGTTATGATTGTGTTTTTGTGTTTTAATTAGTGTTTGTGCCAAGTAGAACCGATAGGATCTTCTTGGGTGATAGTTGTTTGATCTTGCTGAAAAAACAGAAACTTTTGCGCTCACGAAAACAATTCTTATTTTTTACCTGATCGTGATAAAATGCCAATTCTTTTTTCAGAGGATTAATATAGAAATTACCCAGGTCTTCCTAATTTTTCAGATATTTTGGAGTTCCTTAAGTATTCGAACAAATCAGAATTCTACAGACTGTTCTGTTTTGAAAGATTCTGTTTTCTTTGCGTTGTGTGCTTATTTTGATGGATCTATGGTTTTCTTTGATGAGTTTTTGCCATAGAAAAGTTGGAATACAGTAGATATAATGCAAAAGCAAAATATGAATTGGTTTGTTACAGTACTTATAGTAGTGATTTATTTTTCTTACACTAACGGATCTCATGAAGGTTTTGTTGAGTTTTGTGTGATTGAAGTTTTCAAGTTTTGGGTTATCTTACGATGGATGAAGGAATAAGGAGTAGAAGAGCCTAAGCTTGGGGATGCCCTGGCATCCCAAGCTATTATCCAAAAATGAGCAACGAACTAAGCTTGGGGATGCCCTCAAGTGGCATCCCCTCTTTCTTCTAACGACCATCAGTATTTTACTCGAAGCTATATTTTTATTTGACACATTATATGTTTTTTGCTTGGAGCGTCTTGTATGATATGAGTCTTTGCTTGTTTTATTTTGTGTTTTAAGTTTTGATCCCTTGCTGGACACACCTATTTGGGATACCAGAAATTATGTCATGACTTGTTAGAATTGCTCTCTATGCTTCACTTAAATTTTTATGAGCTATGGACTTGCTCTAGTGCTTCACTTATATCTTTTTGAGCATGGTGTGCTTTAGTATTTTTGAAGAAATGCTCTCTTGCTTCACTTAGATTTATTTGAGAGTTAGTAAAAATTTCAAGAAGTTCTCTCTTGCTCCACTTAAATTATTTTGAGAGAAAGAAAAATTTATGATCATGATCTTCACTTATATTTGTTTGAGCTTATGAAAAGCAACACATGAAAATTAGTCCCAAAGTGATAGATATCCAAGAAGGATATAATAAAAACTTTCATGAAGATCATTGGACAAAATAAACTTGATTCTTAGTAATAGTTTTGAGATATGATGATGTGATATGTGAGTTATCTTGATGAGTAATTATGCTTTAGTAAGAATATTGGTGTTAAGGTTTGTGACTCCCTATGCAAGCACGAAAGTGAATAGTCATGCAATGAAATTATATCCTACTTGTGGTGCATTATTCGGTGTTAATTTTGCTTAATGCTTTCTTATGAGATTATCCGTTTCTTGGTTGGTCACTTCTGAATCTTTTGCTAGCCTTCATTTCGCACTAAGTATGATCTCTACTTGTGCATCCAAAATCCTTTAAACCAGTTTTGCCATATGAGTCCACTATATCTACCTATATGCGGTATTCTTTTGCTGTTCTAAGAAAATTTGTATGTGCCATCTCTAGTTTTCAAAATAAACTTCTCTTTTTGTGTGTTTGTTGTGCTCGCGAAGCGGTGAGGGGTGGCTAATATTTTCCATGCATTCTAGATGTGTTATTCTCACGATGAGTATTTAGTCACTTGTCATTACACGAGAGTAAGGCAAAGGTAGTAGGGATGCCCAATCCCAAAATGAAAAATGAATTTACTTTATGTTTTCAAATAATAAATTCCTTGGAAAGTGTTGGTATGGAGGGCAACCGTGGATAGGGCTAGCCATGGAAAGTGAAAGTATGGTTGAAAAAGGAATAAACTTTATTTTCTGCTTTGGAACCACCTATGATATATCTAGCATGGAAAGTGTTGGGAACTCTAAGTCGTTTTCGTTGGTGGGATGGATACACTTCCCAAAATGTTTTTATCTCTAAGTTTTTCGCTTTGAGCTCTGGCACCTCTACAAATCCCTACTTCCCTCTGTGAAGTGCCTTTCTTTTACTTTATGCAAAAAATATATTTTGAATTTGAGTCTCCATCTTCTCTTAAAAAGGAACCAACTAGGAGGCAATATGATCGGACTTAAGTATTGAGTGTAACTAATATGCGAGTGTGTTTCATGAATGGATCAATGATTGAGCATGATGGGCTAGGGATAACTTATTTTAGCGTTGATATTTTGAAATACATGGTTGCTTGTTTATATGATTGAGTATTTAAATCATCATGTCAAAACTAGACTATTGCTTTGAATCACATAAAAGTCCAATTATCCATGCTATAAATAAAAGAATATGATATGACATGTTAGGCAGCATTCCAGATCAAAAATTCTGTTTTTATCACTTACCTACTCGACGACGAGTAGAAGTTAAGATTGGGGATGCTGATACGTCTCCAATGTATCTATATTTTTTTATTGTTCCATACTATTATATTATCAATCTTATATGTTTATAATCTTTTTATAGTCATTTCATATCATTTTTTGGTACTAACCTATTGACATAGTGCCAAGTGTCAGTTGCTGTTTTCTGCATGTTTTTTACATAGCAGGAAATCAATATTAGACGGAGTCCAAATGCAACGAAACTTCACGGAGATTTTTTTGAACCAGAAGGAACATAATGGGCCCTGGCTGCTCCTAGGGGGTGCTCCGAGGAGAGCACAACACACCAGGGCGCGCCAGGAGGCCCAGGCGCGCCCTGGTGGGTTGTGCCCACCTCGGGTGCCCCAGACCGCCTCTTTGCTATATAAATACCCCAATATTCCCAAAACCCTAGGGGAGTCTACGAAATATTGATCCAGCCGCCGTAGAGTCTAGAACCACCAGATCCAATCTAGACACCATCTTTCACCACCTCCATTGGTGCCTCTCTGATGATGCGTGGGTAGTTCTTTGTATACCTTCGGGTCCGTAGTTAGTAGCTAGATGGCTTCCTCTCTCTCTCACTGAATTCTCAATAAAATGGTCTCTTGGAGATCCATATGATGTAACTCTTTTGCGGTGTGTTTGTTGGGATCGATGAACTTTGAGTTTATGATCAGATCTATCTTTTTATATCCATGAAAGTTATTTGAGTTTCTTTGATATCTTATATGCATGATTGCTTATAGCCTTTTATTTCTTCTCCGATATCTGGGTTTTGTTTGACCAACTTGATCTATTTATCTTGCAATGTGAAGAGGTGCTTTGTAGTGGGTTCGATCTTACGGTGCTTGATCCCAGTGACAGAAGGGGAACCGACACGTATATATCGTTGCTACTAAGGATAAAATGATGGGGTCTATCTCTACATCGATAGATCTTGTCTACATCATGTCATCGTTCTTATTGTATTACTCATTTTCTCCATGAACTTAATACATTAGATGCATGCTGGATAGCGGTCGATGTGTGGAGTAATAGTTGTAGATGCAGGCAGGAGTCGATCTACTAATCTTGTACGTGATGCCTATATAATGATCATTGCTTGGATATTGTCATGATTATTTGAAGTTCTATCAATTGGCCAACAGTAATTTGTTCACCCACCGTTTGCTATTTTTCTCGAGAGAATCCACTAGTGAAACCTACGGCCCCCGAGTCTCTTTCTCATATATTTGCCTTTGCGATTTACTTTTCCTTTGCATTTAGTTTCAGATCTATTAAATAAAAAATAAAAAATACCTTGCTGCAATTTATTCTTATTTATTTTATTTGGCGTTCGATCTATCAATCTACTACAATTTTATCTCACGTCTGTTTGCCTATCTTGAGGCGCCGTACCCGGAAGGGATTGACAACCCCTTTAACACGCCGGGTTGCGAGGATTTGTTATCTGTGTGCAGGGGCTGTTTACGTTGTGTTACTTGGTTCTCCTACTGGTTTGATAACCTTGGTTTCATATTTGAGGGAAATACCTACCGCCGCCGTGCTGCATCATCCCTTCCTCTTTGGGGAAATACCGACGTAGCATCAAGCGACATCAAAAGGAATTTTTGGCGCCATTGTCGGGGAGGATCTTCAACATATACCAGGTTCCTAATCACAAATCTCATCTCCTTGCAATTTACATTATTGGCCATTTGCCTCTCGTTTTCCTCTCCCCCACTTCAAAAAAAATTTGCCGTTTTATTTGCCTCTCTTTTTCGTTCGCCGTTTTCTTGCCGGATCTGTTTTTGAGTGCAATCTTGTTGTGTGGTCATCATGACTCAAGAGAACACCAAGTTATGTGATTTCCGAAATACTAACAACAATGATTTTATCGGCACTCCCCTTGCTCCTCCCGCCACTAGTGCGGAGTCTTGTGATATTAATACTGCTTTGTCGAATCTTGTTATGAAAGATCAATTTTCCGGTACTCCTAATGAGGATGCCGCGTCCCATCTTAATACCTTTGTGGAATTATGCGATATGCAAAAGAAAAAAGATGTGGACAATGATGTGGTGAAGATGAAATTATTTCCGTTTTCTTTGTGTGTTTCTGCAAAAATTTGGTTCTCTTCTTTGCCTCGCAATAGTATTGATTCTTGGAAAATATGCAAAGATGCTTTTATCACTAAGTATTTTCCTCCCGCAAAAATTATTTCCTTTAGAACCCAGATCATGAATTTCAAGCAACTTGAACATGAGCATATTGCACAATCTTGGGAAAGGATGAAAATGATGCTAAGGAATTGCCCAACTCATGGGTTAAATCTTTGGATGATCATACAAAAGTTTTATGCGGGTTTGAATTTTGTATCTCGTAATCTTTTAGATTCCACCGCGGGTGGTACTTTTATGGAAATTACTTTGGGTGAAGCCACCAAATTGCTTGATAATATCATGGCAAATTATTCACAATGGCATACCGAAAGGGCTCCTACTAGTAAAAAAGTTAATTCGGTTGAAGAAATTTCTTCTTTGAGTGAAAAAGTTGATGCCCTTATGAAATTGGTTGCTAGTAAAAGTGCTCCTATTGATTTTAATGATATGCCTTTGTCTACTTTGATTGAGCAAAATTGTGATGCCATAGATGAAATTTTTTTCTCTCGAAATAATTTCAACAACAATGCTTATAGAGGCAATTTTAATCCTAGGCCTTTTCCTATTAATTCCTCTAAGTAGTTCCTATGGAAATCAATCTTATAATAATAGGAACACCTTTGATCTTTAGAACAATATTAAAGAATTTATCAACCCGCAAAAGGTTTTCAAAACTTCCATAGAAGAAAAGTTGAGAAAGATTGATGATTTGTCTAGAAGTGTTGATAGAATTGCTCATGATGTGGAAAATCTCAAGATGAAAATTTTTGTGCCTAAGGTAGATGAATCAATTAAAGCTATTTATATTTCTATGGATGAAACTAAGAAAAGAACCGCTATGCTTAGAGCTAAAAGAGATTTTTTAGAAAAAGCGTTTTCTAGTGATTTCGTTCGTAAAACTGATGAAGATCTTAAAATGATTGGTGTTTCTTCTATTGATTCCTTGTTTAGTAAAGTTAAGATTGGTGAAAAAGGGACTGGAGAGGAGTCAACTTTGGGTAGAAGGCGTCGCAATATTTCGGAGGGTGAAAATCTTGTTGAGAAAATTGATGGAAGTGGGTTTGAACAGGTCAAAACTTTAGCTAGTAATGTGCCCACTCTTTTGGATTACAAAGACTTTAATTCTGATAGTTGCTCTTTGATTGATTGTATTTCTTTGTTGCAATCCATGATAAATTCACCCCATGCTTATGAACAAAATAAAGCTTTTACTAAACATATTGTTGATGCTATGATGAAAGTTTTGAAGAAAAATTGGAATTAGAAGTTTCAATTCCTAGAAAATTGCATGATGAGTGGGAACCTACTATCAAAGTAAAGATTAAAAACTATGAGTGTTTTGCTTTGTGTGACTTGGGTGCTAGTGTTTTTACAATTTCAAAATCTTTATGTGATGTGCTTGGTCTTACCGATCTTGAAGAATGTTCTTTAAATTTGCACTTGGCGGATTCTACTATTAAAAAGCCTATGGGAAGAATTAATGATGTTCTTATTCTTGCAAATAGGAATTATGTGCCCATATATTTTATTGTTCTTGATATTGATTGCAATCCGTCTTGTCCAATTATTCTTGGTAGACCGTTTCTACGCACTATCGGTGTCGTGATTGATATGAAAGAAAACAATATTAAATTCAAATTTTCTTTGAGGAAGGGTATGGAACACTTACCTAGAACAAGAATTAGGCCACCATATGAATCAATCATGATGGCATCTTACAATGGAAGTTTGTGTGATTGAAGTTTTCAAGTTTTGGGTTATCTTACGATGGATGAAGGAATAAGGAGTAGAAGAGCCTAAGCTTGGGGATGCCCAGGCATCCCAACCTATTATCCAAAAATGAGCAACCAACTAAGCTTGGGGATGCTCCCGAGTGGCATCCCCTCTTTCTTCTAACGACCATCGGTATTTTACTCGAGGCTATACTTTTATTCGTCACATGATATGTGTTTTGCTTGGAGCGTCTTGTATGATATGAGTATTTCCTTGTTTTATTTTGTGTTTTAAGTCTTGATCCGTTGCTGGACACACCTATTTGGGAGAGCAGAAAGTATGTCATGACTTGTTATAATTGCTCTCTATGCTTCACTTAAATTTTTATGAGCTATGGACTTGCTCTAGTGCTTCACTTATATCTTTTTGAGCATGGTGTGCTTTAGTATTTTTGAAGAAATGCTCTCTTGCTTCACTTAGATTTATTTGTGAGTTAGTAAAATTTTCAAGAAATTATCTCTTGCTTCACTTAAATTATTTTGAGAGAAAGAAAAATTTATGCTCATGATCTTCACTTATATTTGTTTGAGCTTATGAAAAGCAACACATGAAAATTAGTCCCAAAGTGATAGATATCCAAAGGATATAATAAAAACTTTCATGAAGATCATTGGACAAAATAAACTTGATTCTTAGTAATAGTTTTGTGATATGATGATGTGATATGTGAGTTATGTTGATGAGTAATTATGCTTTAGTAATAATATTTGTATTAAGGTTTGTGATTCCCTATGCAAGCACGAAAGTCAATAGTCATGCAATGAAATTATATCCTACTTATGGTGCATTATTCGGTGTTAATTATGCTTAATGCTTGCTTATGAGATTATCCATTTCTTGGTTGGTCGCTTCTCAATCTTCTGCTAGCCTTCATTTTGCACTAAGTATGAGCTCTACTTGTGCATCCAAAATCCTTTAAACTAGTTTTGCCATATGAGTCCACCATACCTGCCTATATGTGGTATTGTTTTGCCGTTCTAAGCTAATTTGTATGTGCCATCTCTAATTTTCAAAATAAACTTCTCTTTTGTGTGCTCGTACCGCTCACGAAACGGTAGGGGGTGGCTAATATATTTCCATGCTAGATATGTTATTCTCAAGATGAGTGTTTATTCACTTGTCATTGCACGAGAGTACGACAAAGGTATTAGGGATGCCCAGTCCCGGAATGAAAAATGTATTTAGTTTATGTTGTCAAATAATAAATTCCTAGGAAAGTGTTGGTATGGAAGGCACCCGTGGATACGGCTAGCCATGGAAAGTGAAAGTATGGTTGAAAAAGGAATAAACTTTATTTTCTTTTTGGGAACCGCCTATGATATATCTAGCATGAAAAGTACTGGGAACTACTCGGTCGTTTTCATTGACAAGAAAAGCATGCCTCCCAAAATGTTTTTATCTCTATCTTTTTTGCTTTGAGCTCTAGCACCTCTACAAATGCCTACTTCCCTCCGCGAAGGGCCTTTCTTTGACTTTATGATTTTTTTATTTGAGTCTCCATCTTCTCTTATAAAGCACGAACTAAGGAGCACTATGATCGTACTTGAGCATTGGGTGTAGCTAATATGCGAGTGTGTTTCATGAATGGATCAATGATTGAGCATAATGGGCTAGGGATAACTTGCTTTAGTGTTGATATTTTGAAAGACATGGTTGCTTCTTGATATGCTAGAGTATTAAAGTCCTACCCTCCCGTGGCAGTGGGGTCCATACGGAAACTAAGGGATATAAAGGCCTCCTTTTAATAGAGAACTGGAACAAAGCATTAGCACACAGTGAATACATGAACTCCTCAAATTACATTCATCAACGAAAAGTATCCCGACTATTGTCACTCCGGGGTTTGCGGATCATAACACGTAATAGGTGACTATAACTTGCAAGATCAGATCTACAACATAGATGTAATGGTGATAACATGAACGGTTCAGATCTAAAATCATGGCACCCGGGCCCAAAGTGACAAGCATTAAGCATGGCAAAGTCATAGCAAACATCAATCTCAGAACATAATGGATACTAGGGATCAAGCCCTAACAAAACTAACTCGATTACATGATGAATCTCATGCAACTCCATCACCGACCAGCGAGCTGATACATCTCCAACGTATCTATAATTTTTGATTGTTCCATGCTGTTATATTATCATTCTTGGATGTTTTACAATCATTTTATATCATTTTTTTGTACTAACCTATTGACGTAGTGCCCAATGCCAGTTGCTGTTTTTTGCTTGTTTTTTACATCGCAGGAAATCAATACCAAAAGGAGTCCGAACGCAACAAAACTTTTTGTGGAATTTTTATGGACAAGAAGACATCCAATGGGCCGGAGAAGCACCTGGGGGAGCTTCGAGGGGAGCATAACCCACCAGGGCGCGCCTGGGGGCCCAGGCGCGCCCAGGTGGGTTGTGCCCACCTCGGCGGCCTCCCGCACCGCCTCTTTGCTCTATAAATACCCCAATATTCCAGAAACCCTAGGGGAGTCGACGAAAATCAATTCCAGCCACCGCAAGGTCCTGAACCACCAGATCCAATCTAGACACCATCACGGAGGGGTTCATCATGTCCATTGGTGCCTCTCCGATGATGCGTGAGTAGTTCATTGTAGACCTATGGGTCCATAGTTAGTAGCTAGATAGCTTCCTCTCTCTCTCTCTTCTGATTCTCAATACAATGGTCCCTTGGAGATCCATATGATGTAACTCTTTTTGCAGTGTGTTTGTTGGGATCCGATCAACTTTGAGTTTATGACCAGATCTATGTTTTTATCCATGAAAGTTATTTGAGTCTTCTTTGATCTCTTATATGCATGATTGCTTATAGCCTCGTATTTCTTCTCCGATATTTGGGTTTTGTTTCTCCAACTTGATGTATTTATCTTGCAATGGGAAGAGGTGCTTTGTGATGGGTTCGATCTTACGGTGCTTGATCCCACGGACAGAAGGGGAACCAACATGTATGTATCTGATACGTCTCCAACGTATCTATAATTTATGAAGTGTTCATGCTGTTATTTTATCATTCTTGCATGTTTTACAATCATTTTATAGAAACTTTATATCATTTTTTGGGACTAACCTATTGACCCAGTGCCCAGTGCCAGTTGCTGTTTTTGCTTGTTTTTTACATCGCAGGAAATCAATATCAAACGGAGTCCAAACACAAAGAAACTCCACGGGGATTTTTATGGGCCAGAAGACATCCATTGGGCCAGAGCAGCACCTGGGGGGTTCCCCGAGGGGGGCACAACCCACCAGGGCACGCCAGCCCACCCCCGGCGCGCCCAGGTGGGTTGTGCCCACCTTGGTGGCCTCCCGCACCCCCTCTTTGCACTATAAATTCCCAAATATTCCGAAGCCTTTCGGGGTTAACCTAGATCAGAAGTTCTGCCGCCGCAAGGTCTCTGTATCCACGAAAACCAATCTAGACCCCGTTCCGGCACCCTGCCGGAGGGGGGAATCACGAGTCTACAAGAATAAACTCTGCGCTTGGAGGCCCAACACGAGTCTAGAAGAATAAAGTTGCGTAGTAGACATCAGTATCGTTGCTATTAAGGATAACAAGATGGGGTCTATTTCTACATAAATAGATCTTGTCTACATCATGTCATCGTTCTTATTGCATTACTCCATTTCTCCATGAACTTAATACACTAGATGCATGCTGGATAGCGGTCGATGTGTGGAGTAATAGTAGTAGATGCAGGCAGGAGTTGGTCTACTAATCTTGGACGTGATGCCTATATAATGATCATTGCCTGGATATCGTCATGAGTATTTGAAGTTCTATCAATTGCCCAACAGTAATTTGTTTACCCGTCGTTTGCTATATTTCTTGAGAGAAGTCACTAGTGAAAGCTACGGCCCCCAGGTCTCTTCTTTATTATATTTTCTTTCGCGATCTATTTTTATTTGCTTTTGTTTTCAGATCTATTAATCCAAAAATACAAAAATACCTTGCTGCAATTTATTGTTATTTATTTTATCTCGCATTCCCGCGAGATCTATTTATCCAATCTACTACACTTTTATCTATCTTTTTACCCGTGACAGATTGACAACTCCTCTCTTACGTCGGGTTGCAAGTATTTGTTTTTTGTGTGAAGGAGCTGTTTACGTGGTGTTGTGTGGTTCTCCTACTGGTTCGATAACCTTGGTCTCATCACTGAGAGAAACACCCACCGTAGCTGTGCTCCATCATCCCTTCCTCTTTGGGGAAATACTGACGTAGTTCAAGCCGCATCACGAGCCTACGAAGGAATTACTCACTCCCGGTGGGGAGCATCATGGAATTGGCGATGGAGAAGGGTTGGTGAAGACAAAGATTGAAGATTCCCCTCTTTGGAGCCCCAAACGGACTCCAGATCAGGCCTTCCGATGAAGAACATTAGGTGGTGGCGCTCCGTCTCGTGAAACGCAATAATTCTTTCTCTCGGATTTTTCTCCAAAAATAGGATTTTATAGAGTTGGAATCAGGGTCTGCGGGGCCACCAGGATGGCACAACCCACCTGGGCGTGCTAGGAGGGGGCACACCCTGGTGGGTTGTGCTCACCTAGGGCCCCCTCCGGTGGTTCTTGGCTCCATATTTTTATTTTATTGCATAAAAAATCTCCAAAAAGTTTTGTTCCATTCCGAGAACTTTTATTTCTGCACAAAAACAACACCATGGTAGTTCTGCTAAAAACATCGCCAGTCCGGGTTAGTTTCATTCAAATTAAGCAAATTAGAGTCCAAAACAAGAGGAAAAACATTAGGAAAAGTAGATACGACAGAGAAGTATCATAATCCCAAAAGAATTTCTCATTGGTGAGCTACTCGATCATGAACATGATCCATGGAGCATAAGGCTTCAATGACTGAGCGCTATCTGCTGCACATGCAAGATTTCGAATGAAAATATCAGGAATGTCAAACTTGATTCCTTGAGTCATGGCCACAAGTGCATTCCCCACGATGCCATTGATGGAGTCGGGCCTGTTTGTTGGTGTGACAGTATTGCACCTAATGTGAAATAATACTTTGTTGTCACATGCCAACTTCTTCGGATCAACGTCAATGCATTCGTCACCTACCATGTTGGGATCCATCAGGATGTGGAGTTGTGCTTCGAACAGTTCCTAGAAATGCAGCCTGTGCTCTCTATCATTTTCAAACTCACATTGAGGAATATTTATCAAGGCCAGAAAATGATTTGCCAAATATTTGATTCTTTCTCTGTCAGTCATCCATTCAAGCGTCCAGGTTGAGGTATTTCCAAGCTCTCCTGAGATATACAGTGTAGCATAAAACTGAAGAATAATCTCTTTGTTCCAGCCATGATTGAAGGGCATGAATCCCTTCAGTAGAGCCTATTCAATATGCTCAATTGCACGATGGAAACATGGCATTTTCTCAAGTTCAGCGAAGTTCAATATCTTATGATTGAAAATTCTGTGCTTGCCAAACAAGATCTGAGCATAATAGACAATTGTTCTTCAGTCCAAAACCTCGGTGACAATGAAGTCCTTCCTCCTTCGTAAGGGCCGACCCCAAAGAATGCAAGCTTCAAGGAATGAAGCTGTTCGTTGAACGCAGGGCCATTGGGGCCAAACTCAGCTGGAGATAGTGGAAATGATTCCTGAGGATTTTTCCGATTTTCTTGCTCGCTAATTTCCATTGGCTGAACATCATCCGAGGCTGCACATTCTCATCGATGGGCTTCAATGGAGCAAGTGGAATTTTAACTTTTTTTGGAGCTGATGGCATGGGAGTACTGGTCTGACCTTCAATTTCCTTCGCTAGAACTCCTTCAACGGCTTTCTCATTCTCAAGTACTAGGGCCTTTTCCCCCAGAGTGTTCTCAATGGTGGGTGTCATGACAACTTCTTCAGACTCTTGAGTCACAACTTGTTCTCCTTCAATCTGCTGCGGCAACACTGGTGGCACAACTGTTTGTTCTTTCTCTTCAGGAGCCATGGGCTCTTCCAATTTCTTCTCTTCCTATTCCGGCTGTGAAGCCAAAGAACTAGGAGCAGGGTCAACCTCCATCTGGGTAGGGGCACCAGATGAGGAGACCCGGGAGGTATTTCCTCGGGAAGCAACTTGCTCCCCCTCAACCTTCTCATCCTCCTTGGTGGATTCTGAGGGTTTGGCTTGAATTTTCTTCAAAGACAATGAAACTGCCTTTGCCATCTCAATCTCTTCGTCAACTCTTTCTTCAGGAGCATTTTGCTCGAGCATGATACTCACTTCATCAGGATTGACCAGATACATGTCCACTACATCAGATTCTTGTGCAGCTGAGGTAGGAATGATGACTACCGCAGGCACAGTATGTTGCTCGATTTCTTCCTCGGAATGAGGGGATGGTGGAATCTGTTGCAATGGGACACTTGAATCAACACGTGGTTCAGTCATTACAGATTGGACACGACGGTCCTTGATATCTTTCGGCTTGCTGGCTCTTGCCTGAGCTCTCTGACGTTTCTATTCTCTTTCTCTTCGTCGAGCAAGATCTGTTTGACGCTTAATCTCATCATTTCTATGATCACAAAGCTGAGAAACATCCATCTTCAGCTTGGAGTGCCACTCAATCTTGTTGTTTCTCATGACAGTGAGGGCTTTGGTGATTTTAAGAATTCCCCTTTTCACATCTTTTCTTCCAGACTCAGATTTTGCATCCTTTCCCATTTGCTCAAGGAGTTTCTTGTCCTCGACTGCCTGGTTCAGTTCTTTGGTAATTTCTTTCAGCTTAGAGAAGTGCTTTCTTAGCATCTTGGTAACATCATCAGGCAAAACCAGACTGCTCCACTCGGATGGATTTGCATCATAAGAAGCACCTTCAATGATGTCAAACATAAGATCAAAATCATATTCCTTTGTGGAAGCAGGAACAACTTTCTTGGCCTTCTTGGTAGGACCAGCAACTTTTTCATCAGTCATCAACTTTCTTTTCGCCACTGGGGTAGCAGAACTCGAAGGTTTATCTGATGGGACGGGAGAAAGCCTAGGTGAAGATCTCAACGGAGGCGAAACATTTTCTAGAGAGGGACTTTGGTAAGGCTTATCAAGCAGTGCTCTTTGATCATACATGGGAATTTCTTCGCCAGCATTGTCATCAGAAGAGTTATCAGACGAGGCAGAAGCAGCCTTTCTTGATTTTCTGGCAACATACTTCTTCTTCAACGCTCGAGGAGAAACAGACTTCCTCTTCTTTTCTTTTCGGGCAGACGCCCTTTCCTTCTTCTCCTGCACATCTTGTTGAGTTAACTCAACATTTCGTTGTTCCACCTGATTCTTCTTCGCGGCTCTTGCCTCACACTTGGCCTTGGCCTTTTCCCTCTTTGCAGCCTACTCGAGAAAATCAGCAATGGTTTTTAAGGAATCAGCATGAGCATTGGTAGGCGGTGCTGGTCTTACTTTTTCATCATCCTGTCCAAGGCACCCCTCTGCTATGCAGTCATTCCAGGGAGGAGCGAATGCAAACAGAATCTGGTATTTTCTTCGGACATTCTCATAGTTGAAACACTTCTTCACCCAGTGGCAGCGAATCTTCTGCTGCCTATTGTTTCTTTCTTGAGAAATTTCTACTCCAGGTGGAGTTTTGTAAGTTTCGGGGTCAGACATTTCAGCCGCAGTATTTCTTTCTCTACTGTGACCACCCTTCTTGGGATTTCCGTCAAAGAATAGGGTTTTGGAGTCGGTGACTAGCTCGTCCTCTGGTTGACTGTGCGCTGAGGGAATATCATCATCTTGTTCAGCAGATTCTGATTCGTATTTCTTCTTCGGAACTTTTGGCGGCTTAGCTGATTTCCTTTCAGCCACGTTTGCGTTATCAGCCACTCGCGACTGCTGTGGAATTTCTTCCTCGGATCGAACGCTCTTCCGAATTGTTTTCCATGACCACTCCTGAGAGAAAAACAAGGATTTGAAGGAAAATAGAAAGAAGTCACAAACATGCATAAAAGCATTTTGACTCAAAATAGATAGCTTTTCAGAAGCAGCAAGAAATCCATGGCATACACTTTGCAAGATATCGTCGAGAGAATTGCAATATGCCCTAAGACAGAGTAACAATTTCTCTAATCTTTCGATGTATACCTAATGAACCCTAGATCCAAAAGACTGGTACGAGGAACTACTACACACCATACAAGTCAAGACTTAGTGAATCCTAAGGATCTACCGCAAGAAGATAAAATAACTTAAATGGCGTCAGGATGAACTTCCCTAGAACAGAAGGGGAAAGGGCTAGTACCAGATCTGTATGCCCTAACTTGGCAATACAGATCAACTACGATAGTGCGGGAGAGAAGGAGTTACCACACTGGCGCGACCAACGGCGACGGGGCTTCACTGGAGTTGCACGGCGAGGCCCGTCGTCGACGCTGCTACGAGCTCGGGCTCGGGCGGAGAACGAGAGGGGAGGTTTGAGGCTGAACAGAAAATGAACTAAGGAAGAAGAAACCTGGAGAGGGGGGTTTATATAGCCCGAGGGAGAAACCACCCCTCCGAGATCAACAACCGAAAAACCCGGGACGTTCCATATTCAACGGACAGGATCACGAACGAGAGATCGTGGGCACGTGTCAGCCGTTTCCTTCAAAAATCTCGATAACTGAACTCAGTGCCGAAGGGTTTGAGGAAGCACAACCGGCAAAACAGATGAAACTTTGAAGTTGATTTCATTCGTGATCAAGGACGACGGAGTGAAATCACTTTTAGATGAAGTTGCATGTTTATGACAAGAAAGAACTGATTACACACAGAGAAGAGACTAACTCGAAACCCAAAACCAAACGAAGGAAAACAAAGGCACAAACACTTCGAATGAAAACACAGGAAGATAAGCACCAACAATAATTGATCTCAGGGCTTATGACGAACATGAGATATCCCTAAGAGAAATTCCTGCATGAGATGATTAGTTCTTCTTCACAACCCACACTTGCGTGGGAGGTGAGGATCTCATTTGCTTGAACTGAGTGGGGGTATTCCTTCGGTGAGGCATGCAAAGCACCTGTGCACTTTGATGATAATCATATGAATAGGCATTGAAGTTATTTCCAGATGCATGTATGTAATTATTTGAAGATGTATGCCTGTACTCCTTTTAACGCAGGTTAGGACAATAATCATTCGAGAATAGTACTCGAGTAGGCTGAGAATGATAACCATTTCCTCATCGAGAGTTATCCTGCACAGTCAGGTTAGTAGTGATAGACAGATGTTCAACAGTGGACTTCTTTACCTAGATTTGCTTCTTGTGTGCGCCTGACCTGCAGTTAGTTCCAACATATCGAGTGAAAACTTTGCCATCGTGTTGTTTGAAGATTTTGTAATTTGGGTCACTAGACTCGTCAGTATAAACAGGAATGGGTGAGAGATAACCATTTAAAGTTTCAGGTTCGAGAGTTTTACTCTTTGCAAGAACCCAAGTTGTTCGAGGATACTGCTCGGGAGGCCAATAGGATCCATCCACATTGAGTCTCTTTTTGAAACCTACTCCTTCCTTCTGAGGACTTTTGTGCAAAATGGACTTCTTGAGCACATCACATAGGGTTTGATACCCTTTTAGGCTTCTTAGCATACCAGTCTCAAGTAAGCCCTTTAACCTACAATTTTCTTCAGTAATAGCAGCAAAATCCTCGGAAGAGGGGTTAGTAGTACCAGTTTCAGTGGTAGCAATATTCTCAGTAACATTATTAGAGGTTTTAGCATGAGAATATGCATTGCTATGTTCTAGGAATTTCAAGCATGGAGGTACAAAATCAACAAGAAGATGAGCAGATTGCTTGGCAAAGAGAGAAGCTTTTTCTAACACAAGCTCATTATGAGATTCTTTTAGTGACACGAGTTCTTGATTCCTGTTAAGGAGTTCATCTGATAAACTCTCGTAGTCAACTATAAGTGAATCATATCGACTGGTAAGATCATCAATCGTTGATGAAAAAGCATCTTGCTCTTCGATCAACTTTTGATTCTTCTCCATCTCTTTGACCAATAATCCTTCGGTTTTCCTGAGATATCTCTCAAGCATTTCAAGTTCATCATGTTGGGATTTAGTGATCTTGACCAGCTTGGCATAAGAAATATATTCAGGTGAATACTTGTTCATGGATCTTTGGTGTTTTGCAGATACCTGATGCTTTGATGATTTTGCCATGAGATAGAAGGCGACTGGTTCATCATCACTTGAATCATCATTACTTGAAGTATCATTGTAAGTATCTGATTTGCTGAAATCCTTCGATGACTCAATGGCAACATATGCATTGCTTCTCCCAACCCTTTTGTAGAATTCCTCATCATCTGATTCAGTGTCAGTAGCTTCTTCTGCGGAGTCCAAGGACAGATCAACACATGCTCTATTCAGCCGAGACATCCTCTTCATATTTGATTCAATGGTAGCTCTAGCTTTCACATCAGTGACTGGTCTCATTGAATAAGATGATGGAGATGTAATTTCCTTCGAGAGCTTAGTATGACGATCTACTCGTGTAAAACCACTACAGTGAAGATATTTCCATCTGTTGCTAGGTTTTCCTTCCCAGCCAGGGCAATCAGCGATGAGATGACCGTATAGCTTGCACTTGAAACACTTCATATCTTTTGGAGGCAATCTTCTTCATGATGATTCTAGTGCGTCACACTTGTCATCATTTATGAGGCAGAGATTTTTTCTTTTTAGACCACTTAGCCTTTGTGTGAGCATTTCAAGTTCTCTAGTGATAGTGTGTTGATTCTCGACATCTTATTCTTCTTCTTCAGAACTGCCATAGTGTGAGAGAATTTCTCCTTTACTTTCTGAAGAAGATTCTTGATTGGCATTTTCCTGTTCCATCTTTTCTTCATGAATAGACAACAGTGTCATGACCTCAACATAGTGAAGCTCTTCATAGTCAGGTCTTTGTTTGATTTTAGCTACAATAGGATCAGAGGATTCATCAAGTGCGCTCAGAAGCTTGTTGGCTACATCTCTATCGGTGATATCAGTTACTCCTCACTGATGTAGTCGTTCGACAATGTTTGTCAATCGATCAATGAGTTCCATGGCACTTTCTTTATGAAGGTTTCTGAATCCAGTGAACATAGCACGAAGCATTTGAGTGTGAGGATCTGATTTGGCAACAAATTCTTCATGAGCATTGTTGATAGCATCCCAAATTTTCTTTGGAGCATTGAGCCTTTGGAACCAAAGAAAAATGTCTTTTGATAGACCGCCATAGATGATATCTTTTGCTTGAGCATCCAACTGCAGTTATGAATCTAATCGCAATTACAACAGCGAAATAGAGTATCGAAGGAAATGAACTAAATCAATCATCTTCATTAGAAGCATATTCATCGATGAAAGCATTGACAACAATACGAGCTTGATAAATCACAGGTTTTACTACAATGAGATTAACGCAACATGCAAACAGATGTAGTAGAATGAGACACAACATGGTACACACTAAAGGAAATACTATGGAATGACCTCACAAGAGAATCCGAGGAGTAAGATGGTAACGAATGAATACAGGTGATGAGAATGAAACAGTGTGAACACAAATACACAAGATGACAACAACAGAACAAAATGATCAAGAAATCTATCGGCACGGAGCAAGAATGTAAACTGCTGAAGGAAATGCAGTAGAGAGATTTAACCAGTGGTGCTCGATGGCGGCATAGAGATTTGGTAGACCAGTTCACCCTTCTGCCAAAGGGCTGCGTCTGGTTGGAGGGGTTGTGACTTAAAACGGAAGATAAACTCTCTTCACCCTATTCTCCTTCAACGCAGAGCTGATCAGACTCAGGTTGATTACACTCGTCGTAGATCCTTGTCGGCGATCTCCAAACCTCCGGTCGACCTTCGCGAACCACCACCACTCTTGGTTGCTGAAGATCTGGCTTGGTGAAGACAACAACTCTTCAACACTCGAATCCGAAACCTATCCATCTAGAGAGTGCGCAGCTCTCAAGAGTAACAGGTATAAGAACTCTCACTCAGAACTACTGTGATGCTAAACCACTGTCTAAGCTTGGGCTCTTAGTCTTTCTCTCGGTGGATCTTAAACTCAAATCACTCAGAGAGGGGTTGATCAATCTTCTCAGAAATATCAAGCGGAGCAACCAATGGACAACGTTGGAGCGGGGTGGCTATTTATAGCCGCAGCCTTCCCAGATGGGAAACGACCATTTTTGACACGAGGTCCAACCAATGGCCAACCGACACGTTTGCAACGGCTGGATTTTTGGAGCAACGGTAACATTACTTGAGGAACAAGTAATGCTAACTCCTCAGTCTGAGACAAATCTCTCGCAGCGAAGAAGAACACAGTCTGTTGCTGACAAGTATTAGCTCGGAGCACAAAGAGATTTCTCTCGCAACTTTCATAGGTTTTGGCTAAGCATCACAGCGGATCTAAGCATTGAGAACCTATACCCCTCTTAATAGTACGGAGGTCCTATGACTCAAAAGAATGAAAGAAGAACAACGAAATGAATACTACGACTTCACTTTGTCGTCGACTTCCATCGCTGCAGTCAATTTCTTTAGACGCCAGTACCGAATAAAAATGCTTTGCTTCAGCAGTAAATTATCGAGGGGTCGATTTCTTCACATCAATCTTCTTTACTTTATGACTTCAACACACATAGCTCCTTCCTCTCTTCAGTGCAGATATGCTTCGGTGAAGTTCCTCGAACTCAGCACCGGAGACAACATTCTCTTCGGTTGTGTATGGACTTTTTCTATCTGTATGCACTAGCAAACAAATCATTCCATACGTGGTTCTATCAACAATCTCCAAAACACAGGGTAGGCAGATATTGCACCAACAGATATTCTATGAAGCAAAAAACAAGCAAAAAAACAGCAACTGGCATTGGGCACTATGTTAATAGATTAGTCCCAAAAAAATGATATAAAGTTGCTATAAAATGATTGTAAAACATCCAAGAATGATAATATAACAGCATGGAACAAGCAAAAATTATAGATAGGTTGGAGACGCATCAGCATCCCCAAGCTTAATTCCTACTCGTCCTCATGTAGGTAAATGATAAAAACAGAATTTTTGATGTGGAATGTTGCCTAACATGTTCATCACATATTCTTTTCTTTTGTAGCATGGACATTTGGACTTTTATATGGTTCAAAGCAATAGTCTAGTTTTGACATGGAGATTTCAATACTCAAGCATATCAACAAGCAAGCATGTATTTCAAAATATGAACACTAAAGAAAGTTATCCCTAGCCCATCATGCTCAATCATTGATCCATTCATGAAACACACTCGCATATTAGCTATATCCAATGCTCAAGTACAATCATAGCGCCCCTTAGTTGGTGCTTTATAAGAGAAGATGGAGACTCAAATAAAAATAAAAATTGCATAAAGTAAGTAGATAGGCCCTTCGCAGAGGGAAGTAGGGATTTGTAGAGGTGTCAGAGCTCAAAACTTAAATTGAGAGATATTTTTTTGAGAGGCATACTTTTCCCGTCAATGAAACCGACCGAGTAATGCCAACACTTTCCATGCTAGATATATCATAGGCGCTTCCCAAACAGAAAATAAAGTTCATTCCTTTTTCCACCATTCTTTCACAATCCCATGGCTAGCCGTATCCACGGGTTACTTCTATACCAACACATTCCACATAATTTATTATTTGACAACATAAAGTAAATTTCTTTTTAATTTCGTGACTGGGCATCCCTATTACCGCCGCACTCTTGTGCAATGACAAGTGAATAAACACTCATCTTGAGAATAACACATCTAGCATGGAAAATATTGGCCTCCCCCTGCCGCTTCATGAGCGGTACGAGTACACAAAAAGGAGATTCATTTTGAAAATTAGAGATGGCACATACAAATTTGCTTAGAACGGCATGGAAATATCACATATAGCTAGGTATGTTGGACTCATATGGCCAAACTGGGTTTAAATATTTTGGATGCACAAGTAGTATTTCTACTTAGTACAAGTGGAGGCTAGCAAAAAGATTGAGAAGCAACCAACCAAGAAACGAAAAATCACATAAGCGAGCATTAAGCATAACTAACACCGAATAATGCACCACAAGTAGGATGTAATTTCATTGCATAACTATTGACTTTTGTGCTTGCATAGGGAATCACAAACCTTAACACCAATATTCTTAATAAAGCATAATTACTCACCAACATGACTCACATATCACTATCATCATATCTCAAAACTATTACAAAGAATCAAGTTTATTTTGTCCAATGATCTTCATGAAAGTTTTTATTATATCCCTCTTGAATATCTATCACTTTGGGACTAGTTTCATATATTGCAATTGCTTTTGAGTAGCTCAAACAAATTGAAGTGAAGAACATGAGCATAAAATTTTCCGTCTCTTAAAATAATATAAGTGAAGGATGAGAGAATTTCTTCAAAAAATTACTAACTCTCAAATTAATCTATGTGAAGAATGAGAGCATTTCTTCAAAAATATTAAAGCACACTGTGCTCAAAAAGATATAAGTGAAGCACTAGAGCTATTCCATATCTCAAAAAAAATTAGTGAAGCATATAGACAATTCTAACAAATCATAGCATGATTTGGATCTCTCAAATAGGTGTGTCCAACAAGGATACTTGTGACAAACTAAAAATCAAAACAAGCAAAGACTCATATAATACAAGACGCTCCAAGCAAAACTCATGATATGTGACGAATAAAAATATAGCTCCAAGTAAAATACCGATGGTCATTAGAAGAAAGAGGGGACGCCTTCCGGGGCATCCCCAAGCTTAATTGCTTGGTTCTCCTTGAATATTAACTTGGGGTGCCATGGGGCATCCCCAAGCTTAGGCTCTTTTCACTCCTTATTCCTTCATCCATCGTGATCTCACCCAAAACTTGAAAACTTCAATCACACAAAACTTAACAAAACCTTCGTGAGATCCGTTAGTATAAGAAAGCAAATCACCAATGTAAGTACTATTGCAAACCCATTCATATTTTATTATTACATTATACCTATTGTATTCCAACTTTACCATGGCTTATACCCCCCCCCCGATACAATCCATAGATTCATCAAAATAAGCACACAATGCAACGGAAACATAATCTGTCAAAAACAGAACAATCTGTAGTAATCTGGACTTTGTCCATAATTCTGTTACTCCAAAAATTCTGGAAACTTAGGACAACATGGGAAATTTGTATATCAATCTTGTGTAAAAAATTAGAATTTTATCTTGCTTCTATGATTTTACGGTTACTGGACGCAAGAGTTTCTGTTTTTCAACAAGATCAAATCAACTATCACCCAACATGATCCCAAAGGCTTTACTTGGCACAAGCACTAATTAAAACACAAAAAACACAAATCAAAACAGTAGCATAATTGTGCAAACACTCAAAAACAAAACAAAAAGGCAAAATAAATTTTATTCATTGGGTTGCCTCCCAACAAGCTCTTTTTTATTGCTGTTAAGATAGGCTTGGAATTTTATTGATGCTCACAAAAAAGATAATAATTGAAGCACAAAGAGAGCATCATAAATCATGTGACACACACATTTAAGTCTAACATACTTCCTATGCATAGGCATTTTATAAGCAAAGAAATTATTAAGGCAGGAAATCTTTAGCATATGCAAGGAATAAGAAAGAAACAATAACAATCTCAACATGAAGAGAGGTAATTTAGTAACATGAAAATTCCTACAACCATATTTTCCTCTCTCATAATAATTACATGTAGGATCATATTCAAATTCAACAATATAGCCATCACATAAAATTTTCTCTTCATGATCCTCATGCATAAAAGTTTTACAATCTTCCAAGATAGTGGTATTAATATCAACTAAAGTCATGACCTCTCCAAACCCACTTTTATCAAAAAATTCACAAGATTGATAATTCTCCAAAGTAGTGGGATCATTAATACCTAAAGTTAACAATCTTCCAAGCCCACTTTCAATATTATTGCAAACATTATTGTCAGGAGGCTTAAATAATTTTTCAAGATCATAAGAATCATCATCACCCCAATCATGATCATTGCAATAAGTAGTGGACATAGCAAAATTAGCATCCCCAAGCTTGGGGTTTTGCATATTATTAACACAATTTTCATTAATAGAATTTTTAATAATATCATTGAAATCATGCTTTTCATTCAAGGAGCTATCGTGAATCACATTATAAATTTCTTCTTTTAACACTTCATCACAATTTTCAGATTCACGAACTTCAAGCAAAACTTTATAAAGATAATCTGGTGCACTCAAATCACTAGCAATTGGTTCATCATAATTGGATCTTTTGAAAAGATTAGCAAGTGGATGAGGATCCATATCAATTGATTTTTAGCAAGCAAAGAGAAGGCTCATGGCAACACAAGCAAACATGAGATCTGATGAGAAAAACGCAAATGAAAAAGAAGGCAAATAATTTTGTGAAGTGGTGATGACTCTGATTCCCTCGAGAACGTTTACTACTCAAGGAGCGCTTCACCTAGTTTAGTCTCTTTAATTTTCTGTCATTTATTTCTTGTTTGTAGTTTAGTAAACACTATCCCTTTTATTTGAGTTCCTAGCAACTTACTAAAGTAGGGCGTTTCCAAACTACGGTTTGCGTGCATACTTAACTGCGTAAGGGATAGCATAGTTGCGGGGTTTGTAATTCCTTCCTATTTGCTCCTTGTGGCTTTGACACTTCACTTATCACAAAGTGCTACAATAGCCCTGTGCACTTGGAGGTCATCACAGAGTTTGCGAGATTTCTGCCCTGCGGTCGCAGCCCCCGATGCCAAGCCAGGACCTGATCCCGGAGATGCAGGTTCTCCTGCGGGCGGTGATGTCCCTTGAACTACGTCGGTATTTCCCCAAAGAGGAAGGGATGATGCAGTACAACTACGGTAGGTATTTCCCTTAGTTATGAAACGAAGGTATCAATCCAGTAGGATAACCAAGCAACACTAAACGGTACCTGCACACAAATAACAAATACTTGCAACCCGAGCGTAAGAGGGGTTGTCAATCCCTCCACGGTAAAAAGATAGATAAATTTGTGGTAGATTGGATAAATAGCTCTCGCTAAAACGCAAAATAAAATAAGTAATAAAAAAGTGCAGCAAGGTATTTTTGGTTTTTTGGAATAATAGATCTGAAGATAAAACCGAATAAAAATAGATCTCAAAGCAAATATGATAAAGAATAGACCCGGGGGCCGTAGATTTCACTAGTGGCTTCTCTCGAGAAAATAGCATACGGTGGGCAAACAAATTACTGTTGGGAAATTGATAGAAGATCGAATAATTATGACGATATCCAAGGCAATGATAAATATATAGGCATCACATCCAAGATTAGTAGACTGACTCCTGCCTGCATCTACTACTATTACTCCACACATTGACCGCTATCCAGCAAGCATCTAGTGTATTAAGTTCATGGAGAAATGGAGTAATGTAATAAGAACGATGACATGATGTAGACGAGATCTATTCATGTAGGAATAGCCCCCATCTTGTTATCCTTAATAGCAACAATACATGTGTGTCTTGCTGCCCCTTCTGTCACTGGGAAAGAACACCGCAAGATCGAACCCATCACAAAGCACCTCTTCCCATGGCACGAAAAATCGATCTAGTTGGCCTAACTAAATCAAAGCTTCAAAGAAGAAATGCGAGGCTATAAATAATCATGCATATAAGAGATCAAAGAATATTCAAATAATATTCATGGATATAGATCTGATCATACACTCAAAATTCATCGAATCCCAACAAACACACCGCAACAAGAGTTACATCAAATAGATCTCCAAGAGACCATTGTATTGAGAATCAAAAGAGAGAGAGAGAGAAAGCCATCTAGCTACTGCCTGTGGACTCGTAGGTCTCTGATGAACTATTCACACGTCATCAAAGAGGCACCAGTGAGGATGATGAACCCCTCCGTGATGGTGTCTTGATTGGATCTCGTGGTTCTGGAACTTGCGGCGGCTGGAATTGTGTTTCGTCGACTCTCCTAGGGTTTCTGGAATATTTGGGAATTTATAGGGAGAAGAGGCGGTGCGGGAGGTCACTGAGGTGGGCACAACCCACCTGGGCTCCTGGGCCTCCTAGCATGCCCAGGTGTCTTGTGTTCACCTCGGGCCTCCTCTCTGGCACTTCTTTGGCCCACTGGGTGTCTTCTGGTCCAGAAAAAATCTCCAAAAAGTTTTGCTGCGTTTGGACTCCGTTTGGTACTAATATTCTACGAAGTAAAAAGCAAGAAAAAACAACAACTGGCACTGGGCACTATGTAAATAGGTTAGTCCAAAAATGATATAAAGTTGCTATAAAATGATTGTAAAACATCCATGAATGATAATATAACAACATGGAACAAGAAAAAATTATAGATACGTTGGAGACATATCAGGCGGCTTTAGAGTGCCCTCCTCCTCCCCGAAAGGGGAAGAAGGTCGCGTCCTCAACAGAGAGCGAGGAGACCAGCAATGCAGCTGATGATGGTGTCGTGCGGGATGGCTTGTCCTCTTTCGCTGGAGGGAGGGACGAAGAGCCTGCTGCGTGAGGTCAGGGGCCCCTCTTGCTCTAGTTTTCTCCAAGGAGGTTACTGAGCTGGCGGACCCCAAGGATAGTTCTCCTCCATCGGCACCGGGGGTGTGATGACCCATAAGTATAGGGGACTGCTACCTCTTGAGCTTGCGTTGGTTTTTCCCTTGAAGAGGAAAGGGTGCTGCAGCAAAGTAGCATAAGTATTTCCCTCAGTTTTTGAGAACCAAGGAATCAATCCTGTAGGAGACTACACACAAGTCGCCTCGTACCTACACAAACAAATAAGAACCTTGCAACCAACACGATAAACGGGTTGTCAATCCCTTCACGGCCACTTGCAAAAGTGAGATCTGATAGAGATAATAAGATAAATATTTTTGGTATTTTTATGATATAAACCGAAAGTAAAGAATGCAAAGTAAAAATAGATTGGAAACTTATATGATGGAAAATAGACCCGAGGGCCATAGGTTTCACTAGTGGCTTCTCTCAAGATAGCATAAGTATTACGGTGGGTGAACAAATTACTGTCGAGCAATTGATAGAAAAGTGCATAATTATGAGAATATCTAGGCATCATCATGTATATAGGCATCACGTCCGCGACAAGTAGACCGAAATGATTATGCATCTACTACTATTACTCCACACATCGACCGCTATCCGGCATGCATCTAGAGTATTAAGTTCATAAGAACAGAGTAACGCATTAGGCAAGATGACATTATGTAGAGGGATAAACTCAAGCAATATGATATAAACCCCATCTTTTTATCCTCGATGGCAACAATACAATACAATACGTGCCTTGCTGCCCCTGCTGTCACTGGGAAAGGACACCGCAAGATTGAACCCAAAGCTAAGCACTTCTCCCATTGCAAGAAAGATCAATCTAGTAGGCCAAACCAAACTAATAATTCGAAGAGACTTGCAAAGATAACCAATCATACATAAAAGAATTCAGAAGATTCAAATATTGTTCATAGATAATCTTGATCATAAACCCGCAATTCATCGGATCTCGACAAGCACACCGCAAAAAGAATTACATCGAATAGATCTCCAAGAGAATCGAGGAGAACTTTGTATTGAGATCCAAAGAGAGAGAAGAAGCCATCTAGCTAATAACTATGGACCCGAAGGTCTGTGGTAAACTACTCACACATCATCGGAGAGGCTATGGTGTTGATGTAGAAGCCCTCCGTGATCGATTCCCCCTCCGGCGAAGCGCCGGAAAAGGCCCCAAGATGGGATCTCACGGGTACAGAAGGTTGCGGTGGTGGGAATAGGGTTTTGTGGTGCTTCTGGATGTTTTTGGGGTATATGGGTATATATAGGAGGAAGAAGTAGGTCGGTGGAGCTGCGACGGGCCCACGAGGGTGGGGGGCGCTCCCAGGGGGGCAGGCGCGCCTCCCTGCCTCCTGGCCTCCTCGCTTCTTTCTTGACGTCCACTCCAAGTCCTCTGGATCACGTTTGCTCCAAAAATAACTCTCCCGAAGGTTTCATTCCATTTGGACTCCGTTTGATATTCCTTTTCTGCGAAACACTGAAATAGGCAAAAAAAAGCAATTTGCACTAGGCCTTTGGTTAATAGGTTAGTCTCAAAAATAATATAAAAGTGCTTAATAAAGCCCATTAAACATCCAAAACAGATAATATAATAGCATGGAACAATAAAAAATTATAGATACGTTAGAGACGTATTAGGGACCAATGGTAGTTCTTTTGATAAGTAAGAGTGTCAAACCCAACGAGAAGCAGAAGGAAATGACAAGGGGTTTCAGCAAGGTATTCTCTTCAAGCACTGAAATGATCAGTAACAGATAGTTTGATAGCAAGGTAATTTGTGACGAGCAACAAGTAGCAATGGTAACAAAGGTGCAGCAAGGTAGCCCAATCCTTTTTGTAGCCAAGGACAAGCCGGAACGGTCTCTTATAATAAGCAAAGCATTCTCGAGGAGACATGGGAATTATCATCTAGTTACTTTCATCATGTTTATTTGATTCGTGTTTGCTACTTTGATAATTTGATATGTGGGTGGACAGGTTCTTGGGTGTTGTTCTTACTTGAACAAGCCTCCCACTTATGATTACCTGTCTCTCAAGCATTCGCAGCTACGACAGAAGATTTAAGATAAGTGTAACCATAGCATGAAACATACGGATCCAAATTAGCCCCATATGGAATAACACATAAACTAGGGTTTAAGATTCTGTCACTCTAGCAACCCATCATCTCCTTATTACTCAATAATGTCTTCCCTTAGGCCCAAGTATGGTGAAGTGTCATGTAGTTGACGTTCACATGACACCGCCAAAGGAAGCATTAACATACATATCATCAAAATATCAAACGAATACCAAATTCACATGATTACTTATAACAAGAGTTCTCCCATGCCTCAAAAACAAAAGTAACTACTCACAAATCATATTCATGTTCAAGATCAAAGGGGTATTGAATATCATCAAGGATCCGAACATATAATCTTCCACAAAATAAACCAACTAGCATCAACTACGAGATGTAATCAACACTACTAGCAACCCACAGGTACCAATCTGAGGTTTTGAGACAAAGATTGAATACGAGTGATGAACTGGGGTTTGACATGAGATGGTGCTGGTGAAGATGTTGATGATGTTTGGTCCTCCGACAATGAGAGGATTTTTGGTGATGTCGACGGCTTCAATTCCCCAAGGGAAGTGTCCCCGGCGGAATCGCTCCGCTAGAGAGCTAAAGTGCTTCTGCCCATGCTCCGCCTCGAGACGGCGGCGCTTCGTGCCGAAAGTCCTCTCTTGATATTTTCTAGGTCAAAACCGTTCATATATCAGAATATGAGGGCCAGAGGCCAACTGTGGTCCCCATAAGGCATCAGGGTGGGCTCGAGGGGGGTGGCCGCGCCCTGTTGCCTTGTGAGCAACTGGTGGGCCCCTCTAGTACTTCTTTGCTCAAGTATTTTTTATATATTCCATAAAAATTCTCCGTGAAATTTCAGGTCATTTGGAGTTATGCAGAATAGGTATCTTTGATGTAGCTTTTTCAGGTCCAGATTCCAGCTGCCGGCAATCTCCCTCTCCATGTAAATCTTGCAAATTAAGAGAGAAAATGCATTAGAATTGCATCACAAAGTGTTATAATGATCAAAACATTATAAATAACAGTAGGAAAACATGATGCAAAATGTACGTACCAACTCCCCCAAGCTTAGACCTGCTTGTCCTCAAGCGAAAGCCAAAATCGATAATCATGACCACATGTTTAGAGAGAGAGGTGTCGAAAAACCAAATACGGACATAGTAGCACCATGATCATTGTCTTAGCAGCAATATATCATCATAAAAACTTCTCATGAGCAATTAAGAATTCATCACAATAGCGAAGTATAAGGCATAAACTTTCTTGAAAACTAACAAACTATGTTCTTAGTCAAAGAAACAATTACAATTCATCATATTCTCAGGAAGGGTCTCATGTAAGAGCTTTTGTTTACAAAGTCCACATACTCAACTATCATTTTGTATTCTATGATTGCTGACACTCACGACATATATATGGAGTAAAAGTTTCTGTCAGACACATAGAAAGATAGGGGCTTATAGTTTTGCCTCCCAACGTATTTACCTCAAGGGTAATGTAAAAAATAATAACTCATGATTACTCATATCCAAGTGGATATATGTGCGTAGATCTTTCCCACCACATGATGCTTGCAAAGAGAAAAAATGAAAAAGGAATAGAGAAGAACACTATTGACTCTTGCATAAAAAGTAAATACAGAAAAGTAAAAGATAGACCCTTCGCAAAGGGAAGCAGAGGTTGTCATGCGCTTTTTATTTTTGGATGTGCAAGCTCTTAATTTAAAGGAACGTCAATTTGTATTGCCCCTTGTGATAGCAACCTTTATGCAGTCTGTCGCTTTTATTTCTTTACCATCACAAGATCGTACAAAGCTTATTTTCCCTTACAATAAAAGATCATACATATTTAGGAGCAATTTTTATTGCTTAATGCATCGATGACAACTTACTTGAAGGATCTTATTCAATCCATAGGTAGATATAGTGGACTCTCATGACATGAAACTGGGTTTAAGGGTTTTGGATGCATAAGTAGTATCTCTACATGGTACAAATTTTTGGCTAGCAAAGATATTGAGCAAGCACCACATGTTGGAGGATCCACAACAATATTACTTCTATGTGAATATAAGAAAACATAACTCATTATGTTGTCTTCCTTGTCGAAAGTCAAATAAATGACATAAGATATTTAATGGGGGCTAACAACTATAAAAGAGTTCCAAGATAGTATATTTATATGTGAATCTTCTCTTCCGTTATTGATATTTCATGAATTGCATCATTGACCAATACTATGTTTGTTAACTTCCAACAAATTTTATCAAGTATACTTTTCTTTATGTAAAGTCATTATTTTCCATGGGATTAGCATATTATCTTTTTATTATTTTCATTGCTAAGATTGAAACATAAAAGTAAAGAAGAAAAACTCAAACTAATCTTTATTATATAACTCTCAACTCGATTACATAGACAGATAGACCACAGAACTACCACTTAAAAATAGATCATACTAAACTTTTATTCTCCTAAATCATGAAATAACCGAGGATCGAACTAAGATAGGTAAAGATAATAAATGTAATGGTGATACGATACCAGGGCACCTCCCCAAGCTTGGCACACGCCTAGGGTGGTGCCCATACCCGTGTACTCAAGTGCCTTTCTTCGGTCATGATGGTGATGATGAAGTAGTGGGCTTGTTCTCCATAATGTTCATGAGGGTCTCCTTCAAACTCTAAATCTCCCGAAGCACATGACGGATCATCTCAGTATTTTTTTGCACCTCGGCCATAATATTCTTATTTTTCGCCCCCCCCTCGGGAGTTCGCTCCTGCATCACTTTCTCTTGGACGAGATATGTCCCAATTGGAAGGTATGTGCATACGAGGAGTGTTTTCAATACCATAATTGTGAACCAAGTTATGAAAATTATTCCGATGTAACCTGTGTCGGGGCCTCCTAGGGGGAAACCCTTCTTGCACGCCTTGGTTCCCTTGGTTGTTCATCGACCTCATGGCTTGATGGTGATTTAGAGTAATGGAGATGCCACCTAGAGTACCCCTCTCAGAGGCCGAAGGGTGGACCTCAAGCGAGTCTCCTTAATCTTCCTCCAAGGTGACCTCCTCGGTTCCCTCTCTCCTCAATTCCATTTGCAGCAACCACGCATCATCTCCCATGTTGTTGGAGGAAGAAGAAGACATGATGCCTGGCCTTGGAGATCTGGCAGAAAACAACACGAAACAAGAACATAGGAGATTCTTGCGATATGGTGGTTAAAACATCCGGGAGTATATATAAAGAGTTTTTATCTTGCGAAACAAGTATTCCAAAAGAAAACGGAGTCGGGAAGGCACACGAGGGGCCCATAAGGAAAGCAGGCACACCCAGGGGGTAGGGCGTGCCCTGTTGCCTTGTGTCCTCCTCGTGGGTCCCCTCGGCTATTTCTTATTTTCGTATTTTTTCTAATATTTCAAAATAGACAAAAATTATTTTTATGGAATTTTTGGAGTTGGTTTACTTAGTGTATCACATACCTACTCTCTTTTCAGGGATCTGGAGTGTTCTAGAATGTCTCTCTTATGTGTTCCTCCGGTGTCATAGTTTGAACAATATTAGTTTCAACATAAATAGGTGCACCTAAGATATAATGCTTAATTCTTTGTCCATTAACCACCCTCGGATTAGTGCCCTCAGCATTATTTATCTTGATAGCTCCAGAGCGATAAACTTCCTCGATGATATAGGGTCCTTCCCATTTGAAGAGAAGTTTCCCTGCGAAAAATCTAAAACGAGAGTTGTACAATAGAACATGCTCACCCACTTTGAATTCCCGTTTTCGAATTGTTTTATCATGCAATCTTTTAACCTTTTCTTTAAATAACTTGGCATCTTCATAAGCTTGGGTTCTCCAGAGAGCTAATATCAAATAACCTCTTTTCACCGGCAAGTTTGCAATCATAATTAAGTTCTTTAATTAACCTATATGCTTTATGTTCTAACTCAAGAGGTAAATGACATGCTTTTCCATAAACCATTTTATATGGAGACATACCCATAGGATTGTTATAAGAAGTTCTATAAGCCCATAGTGCATCATCAAGTTTCTTAGACCAATTCTTTCTAGATCTATTAACAGTCTTTTGCAAAATTAATTTGTTTTCTCTATTGCTCAATTCAACTTGACCACTGGACTGAGGATGATAAGGAGATGCAATTCTACGGTTAACATCATATTTAGGAAGAAGTTTACGGAAAGCACCATGAATAAAATGTGAACCACCATCAGCCAATAAATATCTAGGGACTCCAAACCTCGAGAAAATAACTTCTTTAAGCATTTTAATAGATGTGCTATGATCAACACTACTAGTTGAAATAACTTCTACCCACTTAGTAACGTAATCAACATCAACTAGAATATGTGTATACCCACTAGAGGAAGGAAAAGGTCTGATATAATCAAATTCCCAAACATCAAATGGTTCAATAACAAGAAAGGACAAACTTATGTGCATCCTTGAAAAGGGTAGGCCAATAAAAACCAGGCGGTAGCACCTTATGTGCAGTTCTGTCTCTACCATGGTGTCCTCCATATGGCTTAGAGTGACACTTCCGTAGGGTTTGTTCCTGTTGATGCTCAGGTACACAACGTCTAATAACACCATCTAGTCCTTATTTATATAGATGTGGGTCATCCCGAAAGTAATGTCTTAAATCAAAGAAAAGCTTTTTCTTTTGTTGATATGTGAAACTAGGTGGTATATATTTAGCAACAATGCAATTAGCATAGTCCACATACCAAGGAGTATTATGAGAAGCATTTATAACAGCTAATTGTTCATCAGGAAAACTATCATCAATAGGCAATGGGTCATCAAGAACATTTTCTATTCTAGACAGATTATCAGCTACTGGATTCTCAACTCCCTTTCTATCACTAATATGCAAGTCAAATTCTTGTAGCAAAAGGACCCACCTAATCAACCTTGGTTTAGCATATTTCTTTCCATAATATATTTAATGGCAGCATGATATGTGTGAACAATTAATTTAGAATCAAGAATATAACATTGGAATTTATCACATGCAAAAACAACTGCTAAAAAATCTTTCTCAGTAGTAGCATAATTTCTTTGAGCATTGTCTAGAGTTTTACTAGCATAGTGGATAACATTCAATTTCCTCTCAACTCTTTGTCCTAGAATAGCATCAACAACATAATCACTAGCATCACACATAATTTCAAATGGTAAGTTCCAATCAGGTGGTTGAACAATTGGTGCAGAGATTAAGGCTTTCTTAAGTATTTCAAAGGCTTCTACGCAATTATCATAAAAAACAAATGTAACATCTTTTTGTAAAATATTAGTAAGAGGCCTAGAAATTTTAGAGAAGTCTTTAATGATGTCAGATTCAGGGCTCCGTAGACCCAAGAAAGGTTTGAACTCTGGGGCGTGTGCGAAGGACTCAACCTCTTCAGCCAACCAGTTTGTCACCCCCACATCCTAGCTCAATAAACAAAGGAGAACATGGACACGACAGTTTTACCTAGGTTCGGACCACCTTGCGGTGTATGACCCTACTCCTGCTTTGTGGTAGATTAGCCTCATGAGGGACTGAGGATGAACTAGTACATGGGAAGAACAACCTCGCGAGGTCTGCTCTGGTGAGGGTGGAGAAGGATCCCATCCCCTTCTATGATGGTGGCTAGCCTATACTTATAGTGGCCTCGGTCCTCTTCCCGCAAAACGTAGGCGAGAAGGGATCCCACAACGGCCAATTTGAAAGGGGACAAGTAGTACATCTTATCCTGACGAAAGGTGGTCTTTGCCTGCAAAGCCTCTGGTCGTAATGCTGTGGTGGGCTCGACGATGACATCCGTCCTGCCGTCCTGGTGGTCTTGGTCTCATTGCACGGGAATGGAAACCTTTGCCTGATTCCTCGGGAACCCTCACCTGCGCTTGCCTCCTTAGCTCCAAAGAGGAAACTGGCTCCTCTACGCCCGCTGGCGCCTGCCTGGCCTCATTCGTCATGGCTTGTGTCACCCCAACCTCATGACGTTGGGCACCTGCATGGAAATCTCCGCTCCTTAGGAGGCAGCCAGGGAAGGTCGCTCCCTCCGGAGGTCTTGATGTCGCCTGCCTCGCGAGGGTCTTGTCTTGATGGTCGCATAGATGGGCCGTACCAGGCCGTTGATAGAGCCATGCCATGGGCTGCAGGCAGGCAAGTCTGGATACCCTGGTTCCCAGAACACCGACAGTAGCCCCTGGGCCCAAGGCACGCTCGGACTTGGCTTCGAGGCGAAGCCAAAGGGCAAGGGCAGAGCGCCGCGGGCCCCAATCGCATGCGGACCAAGTTGACGTGTGGCACTTGATGGGACATGGGAGTCTTCACTCCCCCACGCCGCCTCAGCAACTGCCCAGGCTGACAAAAGACTGGCGCCCGCTACCGAGCCTTCATTGTCTTCTCTTTGCCTTGCTCCAGATCCCCTTTCTTCCTGCCGAGAGCATACCTAGATATGGCCGAATTCCTCCTCCCTTCTAAGGTCTTGCGGATGGCGCCCGGGAAGGTGAAGCCTGCCGCTCCGGCCGCAAACTCCTCCACCGCACCTACGCTGGCCCTCGGCACGTCCTCCATCACCGAGAAGAAGCACCTTGCCACCGCGCTCCCGCTGACGACGAGCAACGACAATGAGTGGAAGGAGAAGGTGCTCCTGGCCGGCTTCGCTGATCGGAGGACCCTGGCAGGGACGTTCTATCCCTTCTTCCTCCACAGCATCTTCGCGGGGCTCGTCCTGCCTTTCTCCGAGTTCTTCACTGCCATTCTCCACCACTACCAGGTTCAGGACCTGCATCTTCAGCCCAACTCCATCCTTCTCCTGTCCATCTTCGCATTTTACTGCGAGGCGTTCATGGGTGTGATGCCCTCTGTTGCGCTCCTCCACCATTTCTTCTATCTCCAGATGCACGACCCAACCCAACCTTCTAGCTGCGTCTCCTTCGCCGCAGTCCACAAGGGTAACACGCTCATGAGGGCCGGAAAGAAGGTGGAGAACTTCTGGCGCAAGTGGGTCTTCATGGACGCCAGGGGCCTCCACGCTCGGCTGGAGTTGCCGACCGAGCTGCCGGAGAAGCTTGATCGGTGGGCCCACGAGAAGCTCTCCGAGCCCCGGGCGATGCCGCTCCTGAGGAAGATGACGGTGGACATGGAGGCCGGGGCACTGACGGGGGCCATGCTTGTCAAGGAGTTCCCGACGCAGCGCCTGGCCCCGCTCTAGGCGCACACGCGCCCCATGTGGGAGCTCAAGGGCGTGGAGGACGACATCCGGCTGCGCTCGGGGAGCTTGACGGGCGAGGAGCTGGACAAGGCCATGAACACCTTGCTCAAGGGGAATCCAGGCAACCTGCTAGCGGGCTACATTCCGCTGTACCATCGTGCCGACACGGCGATGCTGGTCGCCGACATGCCCATCTTCAACGAGCTGGGGCTCGTGCCACCCGAGCTCCCACTACAAAAAATACACTTCCGTGATGATACGTGTTTGTCACAGTAGGTCGCGTTTTTTGTCATGAATGTACATCCATGACGATTTTATGATAGAATCAAGATAGTCATACCTGTGCTGTCGTAGAAGTGTTCCATGACATTACAAAAATTATCATCACGGAAGTGTCCACTTCCATGACGATAAATCGCGCGTCACAGAAGTGCTTTCGTCAAGGGTGACCGACACGTGGCATCCACCGTAACGGAACACCGTTAAGCTATCGGGTCCGGTTTTGGATCTGATAACCCGCTAACAGCCCCGACCAATGGGGATTTTCCACGTGTAAAATCATCATTGGCTGGAGGAAACGCGTGTCGGCTCACCGTTGGGACAGATGTCATCCACTCATTGGACCGAAGGTGCCTATGATACGTCGACACGTGGCACGGCCGAACAGAGGCCCATTCCTGTGAAAAGGTAGGCCCGTTTGACTTGGTCAAAAGGTGGCGGGCCGGCCCACGGAAAGCCTGTTAACGGCCTGTTCGCATATAGCCCATTTACAGCCCGCTAACCCAGGGCCCGTTACAACCTATATGAATTAGGCCCAGTAGTGTCATCTGGGCCGTCCAATATGATTCCATCCCATTTTAAGTTCTGGCCCATGTATGGCCCATGACGTCTTTCGGCCCATATGAGGCCCTTTGTAACTCTTGGCCCATTAACGGCCCGTGGTGAAACTGGCCCGTAATGAATAGTGTATCACTTTATACCCATTAACGGCCCATTAATCCATTGGGCCGTTTGCAGCCCATGTTATCTTTCGGCCTTCTCAGGGCCCATTTATTCTTGGGCTCATTTCCAGCATTCGGTTACTTACAGCCCGTTACTGCCATTTTCTGCTTGTGGGCCAAATTCAGCCCGTGGTTACAGTCGGCCCATTTGTGGCCCGTTAATACGTTGGGCCGTTTTCATAGCATCATCAAATACGGCCTATTAACGATGGCCCGTTATGGTCGGCCCATGAACGGACGACTCCAACTCTAGCCCGTTTACGGCCATAATGCGGTCTATTTTTGGCCCATGTTTGGCCAATCGATCATACGGCCCGTATAAGGCCCATTGATGATACGACCCGTAGAAGGCCCATTGTTTCTACGGCCCGTAGAAGGCCCATTGTTTCTACGGACCGTAGAAGGCCCATTGTTTCTACGGCCCGTAGGAGGCCCAGTGTCACTATAGTAAATATGTAGCCCATGGTTATTGTGGCCTAGTTTTAAAAAATAGTTATTGCGGCCACTAGCAAACCGCGGAAAAAGAACTGCACTGACTATAAGCAAACAAATAAACAAGACAACAAGGAAATAAATAAGCAGCAAACTTACGCTAGGCTATCACAGCTATTACACATATTACATCCATTGGGCATCAAAGTTCGCCACCAGTGCAAATAAACGCGCCGACAAAAGAATATACAAAACTGAGAGCACTTCAAAAGGCACTAGGCCTAGCCAGGTCGGGCCCCCCCAAACAGCCGAACAAGCTGATTAGACCTCAGTTGTGTCAACGATAGATGCATCACCCGTAGCTGTATGGCATGATGGTGTGCAAGGCAGTCCTCTGACATCTTCATTACATCTTTGACTTCAAGTCGGAGCTGAGCTGAAGCAAGCCTTTCCGCTCTAAGTTCAGACTGAAGAAGTTGAACTGATTGAGGCAGCGACTGCACAGAGGTTGTCTCACACCTGCTGGTGAGTAGTTTCAACTCACTGTCTTCATCAAGACAGGACCTTGGGGTCATCTCGCTGTCCTCAAGATGGTTTGGCTCACTATCTTCCCTAAAGTTCTGCCTGGCATAAGAGATACGACTCTGAAAGAGAAACAAGGAGACACGTAACAGGTTTCACAATTATATACGCAAATAAATGGATCTGTTCTGCATAAGGAACATGTTTTTACAACTACAATTTGAAATTGGTAGTTGTTGCAAACATCCAATCAGATGTAAACAGCAAAGCAAACAGCAGTGGAAGAAATGATGCCTATCCAAATCTATACTAGAACAAAGTTTGAAGGCTTGAGAAGGATGAACTTACATTACATGTTAACACGGGCTGGACAAAGCCCTTCTCCATGTTGATGGAAGGATAATTCAATAAATTCCCCAAAGAAAATTCTTTATAAGCGTTGCCATTATTCTACATTTTGCAAAGAGTAAATATAGATCAAATAATATTGGAAGAAACAGAGGATAATGAAGCTCAGGTGCAGACTCATGATACATAATCAAATAGCAATTAATTAAGTACATCGTTACAAGGCAAAAGGGAGAGAGGTACTGACAAGAGCAATGTAGAGCCCAGTATTGTTGTGAGATTGTATGATCCTTTGAGCAAGGAGATTCATCTGAAATTAGTTTTCATACAAGAGAGAAGGTAAGGCACATGTAGAAATTTAGGAGTTCAAATTTTGAATTGATATCATAGACAGTACCTGACGCTGGGCTCCCAGCAGTTCTAATAGGGATTTGGCCACTGGAGTAGGGGTAAAGTGTGGTATAGTTGGGCATGTGTTCTGTGGCTGCTGATCTATCTGATTTAACAGGTATCACTACCTTTTCCAAATACCTAGTTTGTAATCCTTGAGGATGTGCACTCACCCTCTTCCTTTTGGACATCTATTACGAAAGAACAATATTTGACTGGAAAAACATAGTATGACAACACATGGAATAGGTACAGAAAATGGATAGGTATGGCATATACTCATATATGATGCTTAAACTAAGCAGATGGTGTAACAAAGTAGAACTAATGCAAGAGGTCAGATGCAAAATATGTGCGACCAATACAACCTTGCCAAGTTAGAGCAAACACCTTGATGGGTGAATAAGATAGGCCATCCTCCACCATGCCAATTTTGTTAGCCAGTGGATTGTTCCGCAATATTCCTCTCGTGCGCCCATTCTCATATTCATTTTGATAATGTTCAATATCTGACATGCATGAAAACATAAAAACAAGTGAGATTATCTTTGTAATGCAGAAGTGATTCTAATCCAATACTGCCTCCCTGTAAACCCCTTTGTGCTATCTCTGCAATTCTTTTAAGAGATGCCATGCATGCTGTAATTTGGTGTGTGCATTAATATAATGTGGCCTACTACTCAAAATATAAGAGCTCCAGAAGTGATGACACTTCGCAGATGACAGCTTCAACATATAGTAAAGAAGAACAAGTCGACCTGACCTGACAGATTCAAAATATACTAAGGGAGAACAACTCGACCTGACCAGTCGACCGCAAGAGAAGAGGATCATCTTAAAGAAGAGCAGAAGAGGAAGCAGATTGAAGATATTACAAGTCTTTCAATACAATGTCGGTTGGCCACCCATGATGAACCCGAGCGCACAGAGAAATACTATTCTTTCCGGTCTCTCCATATGTGGCTCACATGCATTTCGAAACTAAAGTAGGAACATTTAGCTGACCAATTAAACATCTCTCAGTTTACTAATATCAGTATAATATCATATATGAATTTGTACAACTAAGCTTGTTTAGCTCGATGGGTGGAGCAGTGCTATTACGACACGAACCACGTAGGCTGATCGTGGTCATCATAAAATGGGGAAACCATAAGCATGATGAGTACAGTGTTAACCGTGGCAGTGGGATGGCAGATCTGAAGCTCCAAACCACGCAAAGGGTAGTTAGCAACCGATGTTTGCTTTGAAATAACAACTAAGATTTGGTATGGACAAGAAAGTACAGTCAACAAGTGACAAAGAAATGCAATTCTGCTGTCTCTCTATATGTCGCGACATGCATTTGGAAACTCAAGTGGGACCTTTAGCTAACCAATTAAATGTGTCTGTTAACTAATATTAGTATCATATCACAATCATATTTGAACAACTAAACTTTCGAATTTTGAGTGTTGTGTTGTTTAGCTTGAAGGGTGGAGTAATGCTAGTATGACAGAAAGCACCTACGTAGATCATAGTAGAGTAGATAAAAGGGGAAAACCCTAAGCATCAAGAGAAAAATCAGGAAAGTGGAACTGCTGGACCAGTGGGTGGCGCACATGCTTTTCGAAACAAATATAGGAACATTAGGTGACCAATTAAACATTCTCTATTTTAGTGATATGAGCATCATATCAGATTCGTATTTCAACACGTAAGCTTTGGGTTGAGGTCTTGAGGAGTAGTGCTAGCACGACACGAAGCACCTATGATGATGGTAGTGAATATAAAGGAGGGAAACCATAAGCTTTACGAGTATAGTGCCCGTGCCATGGCGGATCTGAAGGTGCAAACCGGACAAAGCTACTTCGCAACCAATGTTTGCTTTCAACTAGCCACTACGATTTGGTACGGACAAGAAAAGTACAGTAAACAAATTACGATCTATTTTCTGGGTAAGATCAATAACTTAAGCACATATGGAAGAGTACCACCTCTCTTGCGACACCGCGTAGGCCTCTGCTGATACGTTGAGGGTGCTGCCGGTGCGATGACTGTCGGCGGCGGGGAAGAAGACTTTAGATGGCAGACGGTCGGCTCAGGGGATAAATCATGTTGCCGTGGACGAGGCGGACGTAGGAGCGGCAACGGCAAGGTGGACGACGGCGCCGATGAAGCGAGAGGACGCGATGAAAAGATCCTGGTCCAGCGCCGTGGATGAGAGACGTCCATCTCTTGCAGTGGACGACGGGGTAGGGGTAGCGGCTCCGGCAAGGTGGAGGATGGGGTGGCGGACGGAGGAGGCTGGCCGCAGTGGGGAGGTTGTCGTGGCGCCGATGGTGTATGAATGGGGAAATGGAGGGGAGGGGGATCTCAAACTTTGGGACGCGCTTCTCTGAAATGTGGGAAAGTTACGAACTTATCCCCCGTTTAAAATTTTGGACATCGCGTCGGTTGGGGATAGGACGGTAATCTCGCATCTCCCAAATATTTGCCGGTAACTATTTCGGGCGAGGAGAGGGTGTTTTGCCGCCCACGGTTGGCGCCCACGGTGTATGAACGGGGCTGACAGGTAGGGCGGTTGTGTCACATCTAAGGGAAGTTACACATCTGCCCCTATTTAAAATATTAGCCTACATCGATGTCAGACGAGGAGAGTTTGTTTTGCCGCCCACCGTGTATGAATGGGGAAATGGAGGGAGAGACACATGTCTTTCGGACGAGCTTGAATCAAATGTGTTTTGCCGCCCACGTTTGGCGCCCACCGTGTCTGAATGGGCTCAGAGGCCGTCGTGTCACGTCTGATTGAAGTTACTAGTCTACCCCTATCGACAGCAGTGCAAATCCGGTCGATAATGATGTAAGTGTCAGGGGTAGGCAGTAATTTCCATCTCGCAAACACTTGCTTCGGGCAGCCCACAAATTATAGTGGGTGTTTAGCTGCTTCGTTCAAAACTTGGGAGTATTAGCATTCACGATTGCCCTGGTCCCTGGCAAACTAAATTCAAAACCAATTTGTATTCGATTACAAATATCCACAGATAATTCTACATTTTGTTATTTATTTCTTGAAAACCACAACAAAGATTTATTCCACCTTCATATATGATTATGATTTAGAAATGCCGTGATCTTCGAATTCAGTAGGTTGGATTCACTTTGAGTCAAACAGTTATTTCATCCAATACAATATGCTCACACGAAAAATAGTTCACCTTATGTCAATCATACAAGTACTAAGGATTACCTCGCCTAAAAATTCGGATCATTACAACACATGGACAACATAGGGGGTCTTACAACATAATCCATTGAGAGACATGACACAACATGCAAGTACAATAATCTAATGACAATTTCAAATGGTATCTAAAGAAGAACCGGGATTACCCTGGGCTTCAGATAGCAGAAACAGCAGGACCTCCTCCATCTTCAAATGCAACATTCTTACTTCCTCCAATTCTTGGGTTGCTTGCATAATGCGTGCCACTAATTCCATAATTTCCAGCCTCAAGATAAAGATTAGCTCATTCATGGCAGCCACACCATCTCTTTCTGCCTCTAGTAGAGCCTCAAGAACTATAATATATGTGCTCAGACTGCTCTCCGGCGGTGTTGCCTCTGAACTGCTACCATCTGGTAACATGGATGGTGCACTGCTTCCACAAATAGATTCTGGGGTTGTACATTGTGTCCTAGTGTGAACGGCATCCTGAAAGGTTTCCGCTGGACATGAGTAAGAGGTAGTTATCGCATGATCCAGGTAGTAAGCTTACATGGTAAACGACATACGAATTATTGCCGAGCATGGCAAGCTATATTTAAATGGTTCGAAGCTGCATCAGCCGAAAAGAAATTAAAATGGTAAGATGCAAGTTGAAAGGGAGTGTACCACCGCTATATTTAAGTTGCCAAGGCATCTAAGCAGCTGAAATAATCTGAGAAAGCACTTAACAGTGTGGGCTCATATAAACTACGAAGACAGTCTTGTGATGAAGTTCAGAGGAAAAGTTAAGGACTCAAATGAACTAGGCATGCATTTCTTTACGATAGTACAACAGGCACTGCTGACATATTGGCCAACTCAGGTATAGCGTAACAACAAACAAGCATTCGAATCAAGCAATACAGCAAAGCAGACAACTGAACTATTTGTAATTCTGTAGGATTACAGGTTGAGGGCACAAGCCAAGAAAGCAGCCCACTCGCATTACATTTCACATGTACTAAAACACACTGGCTTACCATATGTTGTTGTGAAGCCTCGCTGTTGTTGCAATGTTCTTTGAAGATATCGTCAGCATCCCATGGTTGCAAATCTAGTTGTTGTAGTTTATTCTGCACCCTCTATTTAGGTAAAATTAATTTTAATCACATGCACTGGTCCGAATTGATCATCAATGGTTCATCTAAACTAATGAAAGAAGGGTGTGTGCATACACGATAATATATATGCTTCCCTCTATTTTTATGCTTGTTCGAGGTGCCAGCCCCAAAAGAACAAATATTTTGCTTGATGGGGTTGGCAGCTCCATAATTAATAGAAGCATCAAATTAGTCATGCAACTTGGGAAGATCAAGAACACACAAACAAGTAATGAACAGAGGCTCAGAGTAGTGATGTAATAGCTAGCATCAGAAAATGTAGGGTAAAATGAACAAAAAGCAGCGGAACCACATGCCAGTTTGTTGATGTGTCATTAAGCATAGAGAACATTAAGCAGTCTGATGGAACCAACAGGTGGCATCAGAACAACACCATTATCATAAATATAGCATTCAAGAAGTAAAATAGTAGGTAGTGATATCTAGGAAGTACAGTAATACTTAGGACAAAACTAAAGCATATTAACTATATGTGCACTAGTATGTAGTTTAGCACATGTAACATGTTCACTGCCAGAAGTATGGCCCTACAGGTGCAAGAAGAATAACGCGTCTCATGAAAAACTGAATGATGCCCTGAAGAAATTCAAAGGTGTGGTGCTTATGCTAAGAAAGTGAACGTAGGCACCGGCCGTTGGATAATAGTACCTGATTCTCGGCGGTGTATGGGTATCATTGTCATACTTGATAGCTAAGGATCATCGATGGTGCTCGTGTTGCGGTTGAGTTTGGGCCGGCTGTCGCCGTCGCTGAAGCGGCTCCGGTGCTACGGTTGCGGCGCCTGTCGACATACAAGAAAGCTCATCTGTGGTAAGTGAACAGTTGCACGATAAAGAGAAAAACCGAAGGACTACAAATCGAAATAACCTGATGAGGCTGTGGCGTCGGTAAAGCAGGGCTGGTGGAGTTGAATATGGCGTCCGTGGAGCAGGTCCGGTGTAGTGGACGAAGGCTTCGGCGGGCGCGTTGTACAGTGCTTTCGGTGAGGCGGATCTGTTGCGGCGGATGAGGGCTTGTATGAAGGGCCAGCGAAGGGGCGGACGAGGGAGTCGGTGAAGGGCCTACATTGTGGTGGACGAGGGCGCCGGTTAAGCAGATCCGGTGCGGTGGACCATGATGGCGGTCAAGGAGATCTGGAGCGATGGACAAGCCAGTCGCTGAAGCGGCTCCGGTGAAGTGGTGAGTTGGCAGTTGGGGGTTCCAAGGTGCGGAAGGTAGATCCGTCGGGGTGTGAGGTCCACCGTTGCGGTGGAGGACTAGATTCGGCAGCTTGCCGTGGTTGGGGGGGTCGGGGAGGGGAAGGGGAGGGGCTCTGGGGAAGAATGTTGGGGGCAAAGAGGGGAAAACAACGAAGTTACCAAAGCAGCCCTTTTCCGTTCATGTGACAGGGGTAAAACAGGAATATCGCAGGGCTAAACTTTCGGGCGCGAGATATTTCGATGTGAGCAGGAAGTTTGAAAGCTTTTGGCGCCTGAAATTATATTTTGCTCTTCTACGGCCGACTATGATATCATGGCCGAGAATTTGTTTGTTTTGCACGCAAAAAAAGTGCAAGTTTGGAAAATCATTGTCTCCAACTCGAAACTTAGATTGTCCATTCAATTCAAATATGGATCATTGAGCTACTACTAGCAAATACCATCATACGGTCCAATTCAAATGAAATTCCAGATGTGTTTATCCAAAATATGATGACAAAAGAAAAAATGTGTATGTGTATGAATAAAGTGGATGATTATAAAGTTCGAACATGCCCGTATGTGTATATCTCTAGGTTTGATATATGAATTTGAAATCATGAAATCCCGTCTTAAAAAATGTACCTCTGTTTAAATGAATTACAAAAGCTAATGATGGAGTCAAATTCAAAAATTCCAATCTTAGGTTTGTAATTCTGGTACATCAAGGTAAATCACGCATGTTCAAAAGTATCGTTATCTCATAGTCCAAACTATGAAACAAATTGATCAACCATGAGTGCACACACTATTGACCATGTATATCTCAACTACGCTAAAGTCCCCCAAATATAGACACCTCACTCTTTATCTGAAGCCAACCCCCCACCTCGTCGCCCCCCCCCCCACACACACAGAGACGTCGTTCTCTCCCGCAAACACCAACACACGAGCACATTAACACCCCTCTCTCTTCTAAAGTCCGGACCCCAATATAGGTCTCTATCACTTTGTCTCTTGGGTATGCACACATCTCTTCCCCCACTCTCTAGCTAGGTCTCCCGGCATCTCTCTTTCCCAAGCACACGCACTATGTAGAGTGTATCTTTCCCATACACACAAAACGTCGCCCCCAAACGTCTATCTCCCTAGTTATATGGTTCTCGCACACTCACCTCACACACCACCCGCACTGCAAACAAGCACACTTTGTCTCCTTGTGCACCACTCTCCTCTTTCTATCTCTCCCACATGCGGACCCGCCCCAGTATATGTCGTGACTCTTTCCATAGCTCCCTAATGTATCATCGTTCTCGATCTCGCACTTTGTTCTCTACACCATCTATTCTAGATCTCTCATGAAGTCCCTATCACACACACGATGACTCGCTTCCCTTGCGTCTCCGTACATAGGCCAATTTCAAACAACATCAACATTGTCTCCCTATCTATACGCCATTTATGGACACAAACGCCCCCTCTCTTCTTCTCTCTCTCTCTCTCTCTCGCTCGCTCGCTCTCACACCCCTCTCCCACACACCCTCGATGTTTCTTCCAAATAGTCTGCTCCCCCCGCCCGCACCCATGCTATCCGCTACTACACATGCCACACCATTCCCCCTTCCTTTATACTAGGTTTACATCATTAGTTGTCTCTCGACTCCACATACACACACTCCCTCTCACACACAAACGCGCGCACAAACACTCATTGATCCGGATCCTCATCTCTCCCCATGTCCGCATGTGTATCTCACACACTCACTCTCTAATTATGTATATGTGTCTCCACGTTACACAACACAAAGCCCCATGTACATGTCTCTCTCTATCCTCCACACACATAGACACAAAGAATATGTTATCATTGCCTCAGTCTCTAGACATATCACACAAGCACACACAAACTCTCTCTCTCTCTCGCAAACACGCTCAACAAGGGTTTCCCCATGAATAACTTACCGTCTATTCATCAACAGTCGTGGCAGTACGGCGAACACGAGACGTGAAAAAGAATAAATCTACACGTGCTTAGACCACCTAGTATGACTACTAGGACTAGAGAAAGCCAAAAAGCGCGTCGCCGTCACCCCCTCCTTATCGGCGACGGGAAAACCTTTGTTTTACACAGTCGAGAAGTCATTGTGCTAAGGCCCCACATGCTGAGGCGTTGAATAGAATGTAGATGCTAGTTTACGGAAACATGTATCGATAATACGTTTGTATCTCCACACTTATATTTCTTCTCTTATAAAAAACCGAGTTGGTGATGATGGTACGTGTGCCATCTTGCAATATAGACCGTCTGATCTAATCTGACGGATGGAAATTAAACTAAATGATACCCACACCCCTCTCCACATTTGCAGACAAGGCCTTCCCTCGTTCATCCTTATCTCCAACAACCTCATTGTTGAGCAATTAAGAAAGGAAGCCTCTGGAACAAACTGGCCTGGTGGCTGCTGCCGGCGTCGTCAATCCCCATGCCTCTGCTCAGTCCGACCACCAATCACCACCACGCCCCACTCCTCTTCACCTTATCTCCTATTTCTCAAGATATCATTAGTTTTTACACATGGGATTACTCCCGCATGGGTCAATCACAACAACTGTTTTATAAAAAAATGCATCTTGATGTTCCGTGCAATGCATGGATCTTGCTAGTACTCCTACAGAAGCCTAAGTTGGTGATGATGGTGTGTCTGCCATCCGTCGTTTGTGACCATTAGATCTACATCTAACGACTGTGAGGTAAATTGTTGCCTTTTCTCACCAACATCCCACTTGTCTACTAATTTGCAGAAAAACCCATAATGAGTATCTTAAAACCAACCACATCCCTCCCTGACCTCACCAAAACAGCCCAAGGAATATATTATAATTGAAACATAATATATCTCTAGTGATATATGTATATCAAAATGAGAGTGTTTTGTATCAAGTTTGTGAATAAGTATTATTCTAATTATGATTCATTGCAATGCACATGAACATTGCTAGTATTTCCAACCATGCAATTTTTTCCTAGTATTCCATAGTTTCAAGTTTTCCATCAAGATATTAGTCACTCATGGTTGATATTTACTTTCAATCATGTACACATATGCACTATGTAACTAGCCTTGCTTATTGGCTTCCAAAGCATAACTTTCACTCCTACTTACAATATGTAGAGTAATTAACAAAAAAATACCACTTTCAACCAGCCCTAGGAAGAATCTATTGTACAAAAAATAGCAAAAACATACCCAAATTTCTCAATCCACGCCAAAAACTACTACCTAGTACTCCCTCCGTCCCACAATGTAAGACGTTTTTGCAAGCTAGTTTAGCTTGCAAAAACATCTTATATTATGGGACAGAGGGAGTATCGATTAGGTTAGTTTAAACCCATTTATGATAGGGTTGGCCCACATGTCCGTGCTGATGAGGCAGCTTAAACCAACACATTTTGTTTGACCATTGACACGAGGGACCCATAGCTGACCTTCTATCCTTTTATTCCCCCTCAAATCATTTTTTCCTGAACATTACTTCAAACAGTACTGATGCGTGTTCGTCGGTGGCGCCGGTGATGAGCGAGTTGGCCGCCGCTCCGCCGGACGGGCCGGATGCCGCGCTGGCCTCCGCACGGGTTGGCAGGCTGGCCCGAGCATGACTCATGAGCGAGCAAGCCGCCGCGCTGGCCTTCGCTCAAGCCAGATGGCTGGCCTTAGCGCGGCGTGCGCGAGCAAGCCGCCGCGCCGCCGTGCCAATCTAGCTAGCAAACCTTGCAGACAAGCAGCTGGGCGGAGCTATCTTGGCTAGCTAGCGGCTGCGAGCGCCGGACGGTGTTGGCATCCGGGCTGCCGCAAGATGGGCTCCGCACCGCTGGCGGTTTTGACCTCGCCTTCTGCCGGCGGCGATAGCTGCGTCCCATGGCCGAGGATGACTAGGTGGACGGGACGGAGGTAGGAGGTCACTCGGGGATTTTTGTGCAGACTGACATGTAGGTCCCACAAGTCATAACGCCCGGTCGAATAGAAGGCGTTGACTTAATGGGCGACATGGGCCCTGTTTGGATACTCTAAGTCAGAGGTTAGAGTTAGATTCTAACCCTGAACTAACTCTAACCAAAGTGGTGTTTGAATGGCAGGGTTAGATTGACAACAAATGTATCCAAACAGGGCCATGGGTTGAAACGTGCCTATAACAGCACTTTGTAGAGTAGTCGTTTCCTGGTAAGGCTGGTTGGTAAGAGCATGTACAATGGTTGATAAGGTAGTCTTATCTTAAGTCTGCCATGTATGCAAGTGGTAGTAGTTTCTTGGCATTATTAGTGGTTTCTTGCATTATTAGGGGTTTCTTGTAAGGAACAATGTACTACTAGCGACAAAAGGCGATTCTAGGTTGCGTTGTACTCCAACGAGTACTACTAGTGGTCGCGGGAGTGTATACCTCGTTTTGTGGGTTCGATCCCGTCCGAACGCACGGCGGCCTTTTTTTAAATAGTAACTTCGCTGCGAGCCAATATTTTACACGGGTAGTTTGAGTTTTGAAGTCCAACGGACGTGCGGCACCACATTCTGGGTGTGGATAGCCTAGCCACGTGAACTGGTTTCCCTTCCCAGCATCTCGTGGCTCGTGTGCTCGCCCTAGCCGCACCTCGCTTGCAGCTTCCTCATCAGCTAGTAGCATATTTAAACTAGCGCCTCCCAATTAAGCTCGAGGAGCCGAAAAAGCCTGGCGGGGCATTGGGAACTGTGCAATATGGCTCTGTACGTAAAGTGCTCTACTACTACTCTGTAGCTTGTGGCGTTGCACGCATGGACTTCACTCCATTATCGGCTCTACTATAAAAGAAATTCCTCTTGACGTGTTCTTTTTGAAACGGAGGCAAAAGCTTTGCTTCATCTCATTCATAAAGAAGGAACTACTGACAAAGTTCGACGAGATCCATTACACCTCCACAAATGGAAGCGAAAAGCCTAGTCTCGCTGTATCAAATAACTCAAATGTTCTGCCCCCGCAGTAACCGTCGCTGATAAATAGGCTGCTAGTGTGTGCTGAGAGGAGTGGTTGAGTAGGCCAGCTACGTGAGAGGAGCAGCTGAATAGAGCACCGAGAGTACCCACTAGGCCACTACGCAGGTGTACTTTCCCTGCATTGATAGTACAGCGATGGTTCTAGAGAACAGTAGTACCCTCCACTTGCAACTGTAGCTCCTTAGCCCTGAGATTCAAGAGTTCAAAACTGGTGCACTATACTAGAAGTACAGTACATCGCACTACTAGTTGAGAAAGTAGTACTAGTACTGCTACAGTACGAGTACGTACTCCTCCATCACATAATGTAAGACGTTTTTTGGCACTAGTTGGCGTGTACAAAAAATAGCAAAAACATACCCAAAATTTCTTAACCCATGCCAAAAACTACTAGCTAGTGCCAAAAATTTCTTACTAGTGCTATTATTTACAGTATAATGCAATCCCATAACGTCCCATAATGCTAGTACTAGTAGTAGATAATAGCCTCACCCCTTCGCTAAGGAACGATCTACAGTTGGAAGGGACGAGGCCCTGCGGTTACTACACTCTTATCTCCTCCTCGCCAGTTCCCCTCCCCCGAAGAGAAGGCAGTTCGTCACTGCTCCCATGGATTCGCCAGGCCGTTCTCCTCCTCGTCGGGGCTGGGAGACCTTGGACGACGATCCTCTGGGAGAAATCACACGCCGCTCCGACGTCCTCACTGCCGCAAGACTCGGTGATTCCTGCACCAACTTTTTCAAGACGGTGCTTAAACAGGCTTGGGAAAAGGCCATGCTTGTTGGTCTTCCATGCGTCCTCGAGGAGAAGGTTCTTCTATGGGACAATCCTTTGAACAGTCCACCGCTCCCTGGCCATGGTTGCACGTTGACTCCGCTAGAGTTGCCGACGTTGAGAGGCAGTCGTATTTTGTCCGATGAGCAGGTCAGTAATGGAGTTTGATCATGTAGTACTTAGTTATTCCATTTCCATCCAGTAATTTCTCCGCTTCCCACCGTCTTATATATAGGTCTGGGTCGGTGCCAACGAAGATTGGCTTGCATACCTCCGGCCGGATACCACCATCATTTTGCACAACATCCACAGCAGTGCGGCCGTTTCGGTAGACCCCTTCTCCACCATTGGGATCGGCCTACCGGACTGGCTGGGCTTGAATACGTATGATGATGCCTACATGAGATTGAAGAAGATAGCAATTGCGGACCCGCTGACAAAGCAATGCGGCTACGACGATTACTATCTCATCGCGGTGTTCAACATAAGGATTGCCATCAATGCAAGAGGCAGTAATGGTAGAGGCTGGCGCATGTTGGCGGCGGCAGATTTGTACCCCTCCATGTTCGAAGACGCCGTGCGCCATCTAGGCCGCATCTTCACGGTGACAAGCCAGGGGACTTGTTTCATCTGGTTGCCATCCTACGGTACGGGAGATTAGAAACGGAATGCACAAACTATCATTTGCATCCCTAACGGTACTCCATTATTTTGCAGGGACCAGGCATCCCTCGATCAAAATAAGATCGCCGATCCTGGATGTGCATTTGCATCCCTAACGGTACTCCATTATTTTGCAGGGACCAATCATCCCCCGATCAAAATAAGATCGCCGATCCTGGATGTGCATTTGCATCCGCGATTCGGTCTAACCTGGAACCTTGTAGCTGACTTTGGCATATTGGGATCAACTATCTTAGCAGTCGTTACCCATGGTACCACTGATGTGCAACATGGTCACACAATCTACCACGATCGGACCTCACCATCTACCCAGGTATTCCATTTTTTAACCCTCTCGCCTTCTCTTTCATTGTTGTACTAGTACTCTACTTACTAGTACTAGTAGGAGTACTTTTTACCTTGGAGGACGCGTATAGCTAGCTAGGCCCTTGAAGACTTGAACCCACTAGCTGCCACCATTTTTGTTTTTCCATGTCTTACTATCTCATCCATGTAGCCAAGAGTGGCTATATATAATAAGCCGGTTATTTTACTTCCTCTATACCGGACTAGTACTATTTGTTGCACAGTATTACTGACCGCCATATTTGAGCACAACATTATTATGCATGGACCTTGACTATGTACGTCACCATGTGTCCAGATCTGAGATGCCGCGTGTACCAGATGAACGGTGCCGAGTTCGACCCCCGTGATGCTACGTGGGTGCCGAGGAACACTCTTAGAGAGTACTCGCTTTTCATTGGGGACAGCTACCCGATTGTGAAGCGGATGCCACCTTCCGTGCACGACATGGAAGGCCTGCCGTTCATGAAGCATGGTTGTGTCTTCAGTGCGCACCGCCGGATGAACGACATGCTGGGACACGCTATCCCTGATTTATGGCGCTTAAGCTTGGATGAGTCTCCATCGTGTGGAACCGGACTAGAAAGCTGCGACAATGATTCCCGTTGCCCACCGCTATTGATCATGCCATCCATGAAGAACACCTGGGACTGGAACCTGGAGGAGGACATGTAGCCCATCTATAACGTGTAAGTGGAGTACGGTAAATTGTGAGCGGTAGCGCTGTGAATATATGTAGACTAGTCGTGCACAAATTTATCACATGAATTGGAGATGAACTTGTGTGGCATACTGGCATTTGTCCTTTAGAATTTATTACTAGTAAATGTGTTATGTGTACGTGCAACTTGTGTGGTTGTTGCACGGGCTCCAACACACTCTTTGAGAAAAAAAGGTGGCACAGCTTTGGATATACGTGACGTGGCGGCATCATACAGTAGCATCGTTCGCTATAGTTGTAGTACACTCCTACTAGGACGACAACTCCTATAAAACCTTGCGCTTGGCTCTTTGCCTCTTCGGGAGGTTCAACAGTTCGTACTTGTGTGAACCTTGCACATGTGCCATCGACGAAAGGTTTGATGACCCCTTCAATTGTCAATAATGACGCTGTCCAGGGAGGGACCTTCCTCCCCGGACAGGTTTTTGTGTTCGGCGGCTTCGCACTGCGGGCCAACTCACTTGGACATCTAGAGCAGATCGATAGTTACGCCCCTGGCCACCAGGTCAGGTTCAGAAGCTTGAACTACATCGCGGATATCCGTGGAGACTTGATCTTCGAGGGATTTGAAACCGCGGCGATCGCTCCCCCTTTCTCCGATGAACATGACTTAAATCTGTCATCGGAGCACAACCAGGAGATGGATCCTGTTGCTGCAACGGCCTCAGTACCGAAGCAGATCATCCCCTCCGAGGCCATAAAGTATGCGGCGTTGGAGCCGCACACGGACTCGACATCCTGCAATGCTTGTGTCAACGGAACCCCGGACTCGTCTCCGGCTACATGTTCCGGATCAAGTGCGCCTGTGGACACCGAGCTGGATCGGTTATCGATTTTTGAATTTAGCGCCGCAGACATCTTCCAGCATTCGCCTTTGGGTGACGTACTAAATTCTTTGAAGAACTTGTCCTTGGAGGAAGACTCATAGCCGAACTATGTTCGGTTCGAGCTAGAGGCGGACGACGAGGAATTTTGCTTCCCACCCGCCACCCACTTCATAGCCACCGTCGACGACTTAACCGACGTGCTTGACTATGGCTCCGAAGATATCACCGGTATGGACGACGATGCCGACAATGAGCAAGGCCAAGACCCTCCATTCACTGGACGTTGGACGGCCACCTCTTCGGACGACGTATACATGGTTGATACACCCAAAGGATCTGGCGACGACAAAGAAGAGCCAGATAAGAATAAACCTTCTGAGACGCAGTCCAAGCGCCGGCACCCCAAACTCCGTTCTAAGCCTCGCCGCTCAAAAGATAGCAACACTGGTACCGGAAAAAATAGCACTCCGGGCGACGCCGAAAACAATGAAGACCCTGTCGGTGCTGCATCCGAACAGGAGGAACATGACGACAGGCAAGACAACCCTGATGAGCAGGCCATAGAAGATGACTCGGGGGACGATAGTTACCGTCCACCCTCCGAAGAGGAGACAAGCCTCAGCAACGAAGATTTCATCGTGCCTGAGGACCCTCTGGAGCAGGAGCGCTTTAAGCTTCAACTCATAGCCACTGCAAGGAGCCTGAAAAAGAAACAGCAGCAGCTTCAAGCTGAACAAGATCTAATCGTTGACAGATGGACTGGCGTCCTGATAGCGGAAGAATACGGCCTCAAGCGCCCAGCCAGGAGCTACCCGAAACGCAGACTGCTACCTCAATTCGATGAGGAGGCACCGGAGCACACAACTCCCTCGCGTAATGCCGACCGACCACCACGTGGTCGAGACAGGGCGGCCGACCGGCCACCACGCGGTCGGGATAAAGCGACAACTCAGGCCGAACAACAGCCTGCCCAACCGCCCCGCAAAAATAAAGAAGGAAGAGTTCGGGGTCACACATATGACCTCCGGCAGACCCTGGACAGTAGAGCAGGACATACAAGATCGATCTACGGATCGCGAGGACGTGCCTCGAGGCACGAAGATGGCTACCTATTCGGACATGACAAACCTAACCACGCCCGGTCCGAATGCCGCAGACGGACTCCATCAGAGCTACGCCGCGACACGGCCTGGTACAGAGGTGCCGCACACCCTCTCTGCTTCACAGATGAGGTACTGGATCACGAATTCCCCGAGGGATTCAAGCCCGTCAATATCGAATCATACGACGGCACAACCGATCCCGCAGTATGGATCGAGGATTTCATTCTCCATATCCATATGGCTCGAGGAGACGACCTCCACGCCATTAAATACCTCCCACTAAAGGGCCAGCTCGACACTGGCTTAACAGCCTGCCTGAAAATTCTATCGGCAGCTGGGAGGACTTGGAAGAAGCTTTATTGGACAACTTTCAAGGAACTTATGTCCGGCCACCAGACCCCGATGACTTAAGCCACATAGTTCAACAACCTAGAGAATCAGCTAGAAAATTCTGGACTGGGTTCCTAACCAAAAAGAACCAGATCGTTGACTGTCTGGATGCCGAGGCCTTAGCAGCCTTCAAACACAACATCTGTGACGAATGGCTAGCACGCCACCTCGGCCAAGAAAAGCCGAAGTCCATGGCAGCCCTCACGACACTCATGACCCGCTTTTGCGCGGGAGAGGACAGTTGGCTGGCCCGTAGTAACAACACAGCCAGCGAGACAGGCCCCTCTGAGGCCAAGAATAGCACTGGCAAGCTCCGGCGCAATAGGCACAAACGCCGAAATAATGACAATAACACCGATGACACCACAGTCAACGCCGGACTCAGTGGCTCCAAGTCCGGCCAACGGAAGAAGCCCTACAAAAGAAACAATGAAGGACCTTCCAGCCTGGACCGCATACTCGACTGTCCGTGCCAAATACACGGCACCCCGGATAAGCAAGCCAATCATACCAACAGGGATTGTTGGGTTTTCAAGCAGGCTGGCAAGTTAAATGCCAAAAACAAAGAAAAGGGATCACAAAGTGAGGATGAGGATGAAGAGCCCCAGCAGCCGAACACTGGGGGGCAGAAGAAATCCCCCCCCCCCCCCCCCCCCCCCCAAATCAAAATGGTGAACATGATAAACGCTACACACATCCCCCAAAGGGAGCGCAAGCGAGCACTCAGGGACGTCTACGCGGTAGAGCCAGTCGCCCCAAAGTTGAATCCGTGGTCATCATTCCCGATCACTTTCGATCGACGAGACCACCCAACTAGCATCCACCACGGTGGTTTAGCCGCACTAGTCCTGGACCCAATTATTGACGGGTTCCACCTAATGCGAGTCCTGATGGACGGTGGTAGCAGCCTCAACCTACTCTATCAAGACACAGTACGGAAGATGGGCATCGACCCCTCACGAATCAAACCAACAAAGACTACCTTCAAAGGAGTCATACCAGGCATCGAGGCCCGCTGTACGGGCTCAATCACGCTGGAAGTGGTCTTCGGTTCTCCGGACAATTTCTGAAGCGAGGAGTTAATCTTCGACATCATCCCGTTCCGCAGCGGCTACCACCCACTGCTCGGACGAACAGCGTTTGCTAGATTCAACGCAGTGCCACACTACGCTTATCTAAAGCTCAAGATGCCCGGTCCACGCGGCGTCATCACAGTCAATGGCAACACGGAACGCTCCCTCCGAACAGAGGAGCACACCGCCGCCCTAGCAGCAGAGGTACAAAGCGGCCTTCTCAAACAGCACCATAGTGCGGGTGCCGAGCCCCTGGACACCATCAAGAGGTTCCGAACTACACTGCAGCAGGACAGCAAGGCTCGTCAAGAGCTCGACTAGCAATTCGGCCTCCATCCCAGTCCCGATGAAGTAGTGGCATTCGTACCACGCATACATAATTACGCACTCGAAATCCCATGGACATCGACGAAGGCACAAGCTAACCCGGGATCTACAGTTCGGCTAGACCGACCCCGGACACACTTTTTCCTTTCTGTTTCAGGTTCCTTTTCCCGCGAGCCTGGTCACCAGCCCCTTCGAAGGATCGGCATACAAAGGGGGCATGCAGCATAGGTGCGTAGGGTAACCTCCATACGTTCTTCTTGACGGTATTTTTACTTATTTCCCAGGGCCCGCACGCTGCTCCTTCTTGATCCCGGCATGTTAAATAGTCCGGGTGCTTATCTCACTATTTGTATAAGATACGCCTTGACATATCCATTCAGTTATAATAAAAATGATTTCCGGCCCAGTTTATGTGGTTTTCGCTTATTACTTCATTTTATTTCGATCTGCTTATCAGCTACATCGGTACTCTTTTGTACGTTTCATATTCGCCAGGGGCTGCTTATCGCCCCATAACACGGCAACAAAGTTTGAACACTTCTTGTATAAAAGTTCGGCACCCCGAATTTAGCATTATATGCATTGGCTCCGAATCATGTCTTTGGTCAATAGTTGGGTTGCCCGGCTCCTGTGCTTGCTACCCTACGTTCCGCTCTATCGGCTAGGGTAGTAAAGGGAGAACTACTGCGATTGTGCCCTGGCCTTGACCGGATGAGCACCTCAGTAGAGAAAGCCAAAAACTGACTGTCATGATACGGCGAGAGTCGGTCAGCTGTTCGAGGGTTACAAAATCGTTGGAGATTTTTTCCGCGTCACGCGAAGGATCGGCACTTCCCGATCAGATGCTGACAGCACCCTCGCTTGGAGCAGGGGCTACACACTTGCTTAATTATAAAACTCCTATGGCTAAGTGAGGGCGTTTAAGCTGTATAGTCCGATTGCCTTGTTCGTTGCGCTAAACAACTCCTTCAAGGACCATATAATTGGATCAAGATTATTTAGATCCCATCCCGAACACCTCCGTACTAATTACGTGAGGGCAGAAGCCGACGACTGGCCAACCCTCAGATTGCATATAACACGGCCGCACAGGAGGAAACAATTTAAAGCATAACGAAATTACATTACAAAACAAGCTTTGTCTTTATAATACAAGGCAAAGGACAACATGAATGTATTCATTCGAAAATAATGTCCTTCGAACATTGAGCTGCCACAAGTCGAGACCCTTCTATGACATCCGCAAAATATTTCTCGGATGTGCGGTGCTCCTTGCCCTCCGGCGGCCCGCTGGCAACTTCAACAGCGTTCATCTTCGCCCACCACATCTTGCAGCAAGCGAAGGCCATACGGGCACCTTCAATATAGGCTGAGCGCTTGACGACATCCAGCCGCGGACAGGCTTCCACTAGGCGCCTCACGAGTCCGAAGTAGCTACCGGGCATAGCTTCGGCTGGCCATAGCCGGATTGTCAAATCCTTCATGGCTAGTTCGGCCACCCGGTGCAGCTCCACTAGCTACTTCAGCTGATCGGTGAAAGGCACGGGATGCTCTGGCGTCGCATACTGCGACCAGAATAGCTTCTCCATAGAACCTCCTCCTTCAGCTCGGTAGAACTCTGCAGTGTCTGATACGCTGTGTGGTAGATCCGCAAAATCCCATGGGGAACTCCGAACCCGGGTTAGTAAATGGTACTGCCTCTCCTCATACATGCTTTGCACTACTAGAAAAAGGCTTACTAGTGGCGCACCAGTTTTGCCTACTAATGGCGCACTACTGGTGCGCCACTAGCATCACGCCACTAGTAATTTTTACTAATGGCGCACCGCTGGTGCGCCATTAGTATCTGGTACTCTAATGGCGCACCGAGCAGTGCGCCATTAGTATAGGCCATGGTGCGCCATTAGTATGCCTCCCAGGGGGCCATATATACCCATGTGCTTTGCCATACTAATGGCGCACTGCAGTGGGATGCGCCATTAGTATCCTTCGGCATACTAATGGCGCACTGCTGGGTGATGCGCCATTAGTACCCTCTGGCATACTAATGGCGCACTGCTCTGGGATGCGCCATTAGTATCCTTTGGCATACTAATGGCGCACGTTGGCGTGATGCGCCATTAGTATGTATATTAGGGATTATTATTTTTTCTTTTCTGATTTTTGCACAGATTACAAAATATATTATTGGACAGAAAATAAGCAGCAGGACACAGCAACAGCAGATTCATCGAATACAATAGAAGATTAGTCTCCGAATACAATTCATCATATTAGTCTCCGAATTCAAAAGACCGAACGAAGATAGAACATTACAAGTCTCGAGACCGCGAGTAGCGAGTTTGTCTTCACATTACAAGTCGATATCGATCATCTAAACTACCATCACATAGAAGAGAGATGCGGTCATCACGATGAGCATCATCGCGATGAAACTGGTCTTCATCCGGTTCCTCCAACGCTCCCTCCTCTCTCCCGCTAGATAGCGCGCGTATCTAGATTCCGCCTCCGCCCTAGTGGTGTACCCTTTGTAACTGTTACCGCTGAAACGGTGAACCTGTCTCCGACACTCCTCCCAGTCGTCGTAGACTCCGGGAACCTTACCCTTGTACACGACATACGACGGCATCTCTATGCACTAGCCAAACAACAGACAATACATAAGCAATATATAAGTATGCAACAAAAGGATCGGAAGAGAAAAGCAAGACATCCATAGCACGATTCATGGTCCTACTAACAAATAGCATCGATTACATCTAAGTTGAACGACTGTCCAAACCAAAGAGACATACAAGTTCACTACAGTTTAATTACAACATGAGCTAATGAATGTTTCAGAACTACACATAGCATCACAACTTTCGACTCGACTCATGGGACCGGAGCGTGGATGAAGCCGCCGTCTGTCGTGATGGTCATGAAGTCGCGGGCGTTGTCAGCCTGCATTTGTAGCGTTGTGTCTATCTCGCTGTTGGACGGTTGAAATTTGAGGTAGAACTGCCCCGAGGTACGAAGGACATCTTGATGGATGATTTCTGCAAACTCCGACTGGATGCGAAAGAATTCTTGTCGGATGTCCGCGTCCTGGATTGCCCCCAAGCTTGCGGCCCAATCTTTGAGATTATTTGGTAGGAGAAGGTGATTATGGTCCCGCACGATCGCCCGCATGTGATGGAGGGCGTAGTAGGCATCCTTCTGACCGCCAGGCGGCTGCTTGACGCAGGGGAACGTCGTATTGTGGGTGAACACGTGCCTGCCGTACCTACGAACTGGCCTCTTAAAGGTGCCTCCAGATGCGGCGTAGCCGGGGAGAGCATCATCAAGAACTTTCTTGATATTTGTGTAGTCTATCTTGGAGTCACGGTCCGGGTCGAGATACGTGGCCATGGAATATTTCGGGCTTAAGAGGATGAGTGTGCAATGTGTGTCACTGCACAGAACACGGAATGTTAGAAAAAAAGAACGATCGAAATCTAAGAAATCATATGTTACGGGGCGGTTAGGAGATGACTTACTCGGGAAAGTAAGGCACGAGGAAGTTATCCTTATCTGGGTTTGCCAGAATGACGCCTTCGAGGTGTGAACTCGCGACTTGCCGGTCCCCAGCGCTGCCCAAGATCTTGGCACGCATGTAGAAGGGGTCGACTATCACAATGTCCGGGGTCTTGTCTCTAATGATCCGCATCTCCATACTCAGCGAAAACAGCCGAACGAAGGTGTAGTGCAGCGGATGAAGGTTAAGCATAGCAAAGATGTCATCAAATCGCAGGACGATCGTACCCCCGACGGCGCTATCCACAAAGCCCTTGCCCTCTGGCACCTTGGCCACGAAAACCGGGTATGCCACATCATTCTCTCTGAGACGCCGCTTCTCCAAAGAAAGAACACTGTCATGCAGACTCCGCATAGCACCGGTTGCAGCATTGAGCATATTTGTCGGTAGCATCGGCCTACCCGCCACATGCACCCTCCTCGAGATATCCTTAGGTGAAGGTGGTCCGTCCTGAGCACGGATCGTACTCGGTGCCGGTTGGCTCGCACTGGCGCCCTTGTTAGTCTTTCGTTTCCGTCCCTTCTTCTTGATCTGCTGTAATGGGATCGAGTTCTGCTCACAGACCGCCTTCTTGAGCGTGTTGGGGCTGATAATATTTGGCACCTCAGCTATCTGAGGCTCGGTGAAGGCGGCAGCTGGAGGCGTCTCCTGAGAACTGAACGCCAGACGACGCCTGTTGCAATTGGGTTTCTCCGCCGTACCAGCTAGATCGCGGTCGTCTTTTTGAGGGTTGGGTTCTTGAGAAGGAGGCCCGCAGAACTCGTCACCGTACCCATGCTCGGCAAAGTACTTATCGACGTTGGTAAATGTACCGTCGTCGTTGTCGTCGTCGTCCGGATCCTGTGCCATATGCATGTTCGGATCCTGTGCCATAGGGATGTCCGGCAGGTCCGGTAGCGTTGCGGCGTTCTTGCCATGGCTTGGCGCTGGCACGACTGGCGGTCTTGTCTGTGGGGTGGTGTCCCCCGCCCCCAAACGAATCTGGCTCTTCGGCCAAAGCAGGGGCCAGCTTACACAGGCGCTGAGGGTCATCACATCATCTTCGTCGGCCCCAGCGGGTCGAATCGGAGGTAACAACTCGTCGCAGCCTGGCAGTACCCGAACCAGTTCAACCCTATAGAAGGTGGGTGGCATCGGATTACCGTGGAACACGCGGTTGCCCGGTTGAACGATTCTGCCCTTGGCGACATCGACCAACTCGCCGCCCACGAAGTGCAGGAGAGTGCAAGGAACATCGGTGGCGCCCTGCGAAAACATGTAGGGCGTCAGGGATGCCCAGTCAAAGGCAAGGAGATGAAGTCATCGGCCGAGAGGCTTAGTTACCGTGATGCCGTCGAGCTCGGCTAATGTCGAGGCACCGCCAACGGCGGGCGTGCGCGTGCAACTGACGGAGGGGCCGCTTGCTGGCGAGGTGCCGGCCGGCGTACACCCAGGTGCATTAAGCTCCAATGCCCGTGCCGGCGCCGGAGACACGAATACCGCCTCCGCCGGAGACACCAATGGCGCCGCCTGCGCGTTGTGCGAGTTGCTGGCCGTGAAGCTGGGAACCGGGGGAGGCCCCTGTTGGCCGCCCGCAATCCACGTCGTCAGCCCCTGAATCAAGGTAGGCACAATGGCGGTGAGCGTCGTTCCCAGTTGTTGTTGCACTTGCTCTTGGACAATCTCCGGAATCCGCGCCACTTGTGCCTTGAGTTCTTGAACCTCGCGCGACTGGCTTTCCGAGCTGGTCTTTTTCTCCTTTCGCCCACCAGCGGTATAGTATGACGACCATTTTGTGGACAAGCCTTTGCCGGCCACACGACCAGCTGACGACGGCTTACTGAGCTTATCCTTGTTTTTCATTACGTTCAACGCCCTATTTAAAGGGGTGTCAAAAGGGGAGCTCTGAGATGACCCCGCGCTACTGCTTTCAGCCTCCTGCGGAAGGAATGTGAACCATTTAGAAATTTGGCTTCATTAACTAGAATGCAACCATATATGTAGCTAATTACGCGGGGGTGTATTCCTTACCAGAACTTTCTCAAGCGCCTTGGTCTTCGGATCCGTGGTAAGCTCCTTTGTTACCGGGTCCTCCTTGTACCGGGCCCTGACAAAGTTCCTGGTCTGCTTGTCAGGGAATTTCTCGAAGCGGGGCGGTAGGCCTTGCTCGGCACGCTCCGCGTCCTCCTTGTCCCATATAGGCTCCGCCACTCTATAACCGCCGGGACCGAGTTGGTGGACCCCTAAGTTCAACTGCCGCATTTCTTTCCCCCACTGACTTGATTCGGAGGTTGCGCTGCTCTCGCACTTGATCTTGAACTCCTTGTAGTCATCTTCGCTCATCAAAGGATATTTCGCCTTGATCTTCTCATAACTATCACCTTTTTCAATCATTGCCTTCACCGTGCTTCTCCATGTAGACAGGGCCGTGCTCATCCTCGTGAGGGCGGCACTGTTCACTTTATTCCCTGAGAGGCGTGTGTTTGCAAACTCATTGGGGAACTTGTATCGTTCGTGCAGCTTCGTGAAGAGGAGGCAGCGCAAATTCCCTCGGTCCTTATGCCTTAGGTTCTCGGTGTTGATCGAGACGGTGCTCCGGAGAATGCACCCGAGCTGAACCGAGTACCCCTTGACTACATGTTTGGGCGCCGTTGGATGCCCGTCGGAGTTCACTTCAGTAAATTCCTCCTTGACGGTGCCGAGCACGTTCGGGCGCCGGTCCTTCCGTTGCCTCTTCGGTTGGCTGCCATCTGTGCGTGCGCCGCCATCATCAGTGGTGGCATCCTCGGCGGCACCATCAGTGGTGTCATCCCCGACGCCACTAGGGGTTGTGTAGTCAGGATCGGTGTCTTCCGCGGCGTCCTCATAGCGGTGAGGTTCTTCCTCCATCTCCTGGGACAGCTCCCAGAATTGCTTGCCGCCCGAACCGCCGGCCTCATCGTTGTGGGCCATGTTTCGCTCTAAATAGGAAAAAAGTTTGGTCAAAAAGTTGGTTATTGTCAAGGAACAAGATCTCTAAGTTGACCAAATAACCTAATTCTCGAGGAATGTCGCCAAAAAGATGGTTATTGTCAAGGAACAATTGAGAGATGTTTGTGATATTGCCTAGGTGTTTTGGGATGGAACCTGTTAGTGTGTTGTTGCTGAGGTCCAAGTCCACGTTCACAAGGTAACCTAGTTCTTGAGGGATGTGTCCAGAAAGTTGGTTGCTGCAAAGATACAAGGCTGTGAGTTTGGTCAAATTGCCTATGCTATTTGGGATGGAACCTGTTAGTGTGTTGTAGCAAACAAACAACTCCTCTAAGTTCTCAAGATAACCTAGTTGTCGAGGGATGTGTCCAGAAAATTGGTTGATGTCAAGACACATGCTGATTAATTTTTGTTTCGGTTGAGAATCGGGCACCTTCTAGGTCAAAAAAATTGGGCATGGCCTTTGCTAATTTTCTTGACCTAGGAGTGCCCCATTCTCAACCGAAACGGAAATTAATCAACATTTCAGGAGAAAGGGCTCATTTCAGAAGTTGACAAAATTCAGTGAGATTGACCACAGAAAGATTGCATCCTTTGTTATTGACCACAGAAAGATTGCATCACAGTTTACAAAGTTCAGAAGATCTACAGTAGCAGCAACATCGCTATGACATATCAGGGCTTTATACAACATTTGCAAAACAAGATTGCATCCTTTGTTATTGGTTTCCTTGCAATGAGATTGACCACAGAAAGGTCAATTTTCAATTTCTGAAGTCACCGCAAATAAAGAAATCAAGGTCATTTGAAAATACAACACAGTATCCTTACATTGCATCACACGAACAGAATAAGTCAGACAAATGAGTGCTTCAACATAATTGATGGAAACTACACAGGCAGTACAAACAACCTACAACATGTTGTCTAGATGCTTATAGTCACAGTAGTCTTACTTTGCTATAATGCTCAAGAAAAGAAGCATCATTGACAGACTTCCATCCCAGTATCTTCCCTCAAATCAAGATTAGACTACTTGAAGTAATCAAATAATTTCGAAATAGATTAACCAGTGCTATAGGCATACAAGTACTAGAACATACAAATAATATTATCAGAAAACACACATAGTGGTTTCAGTTAGGTAGCAGAGTGTTTGGAGTACTGAAACTCAATTAAGCCAGGTAGCATCAAGTTGTGCATCTGATCATATAAAATAGGATAGGGTTAATTATTCAGATCATCTATGTTTGGAGTACTGAAACTCAATTAAACTAGTTAAATGGAGTTCATCTACTCACTAGCAGTACTACTAACTGGCAGTAAACAAGTTAAGCTACTCACTACAGTACTGGCTACTCACTTAAGCTAGCTAGAAGCTACAAGTTAAACACATTTGTAGCACTGAGAAATAATGCAACTAGCGGCAAGGAGTATAATGGCAATCATGTAGCAATCATGTCCTTCCCTTCATATATTCATGATATAAATGGATTGTTCTACCTAGTATGTTGTTGGAAATTCAGTTGCTTTTTCATTAGGACTGGCAACAACACTAGCACTTTTTTACAATGTGAGGTATGTGAATCAAACTTTTTTATACCATGTTGCCTTAGGCCAAATCAATTATCTGTTGGTTCAATGGTTGTTTCTTTCCCTTTTATAATTGCAAAAATCTGGTCACAGTGGTTATTTATTTAGATGGATTTCATATATTCTGCTACTGTTTTACAATGTGAGGCATGAACTGTTCCCTCTTCTAATTATCTTGTATCTGACAGTAGCAAAAATCTAGACTAAAATCTAGCATCTGATCTACACAAGAACACCACAAGAATATTCAGATTCACAATTCCAAACAACACAATTTAAAAAGACGGCACAGGATGGCACCGACGGCCTGGAAGTGATCCATGGAAGAACTCACCTTGATGGACGCGGTCGCAGACGAGGTCGTAGACGGCGGCGGAGCAGAGACGAGGTCGCAGACGCGGTCGTGGTGCTCCGGTGGACGCCGGCGTCGAGGAGGCTGCGGGCGGCGATCCGGAGGAAGGGGCCCGTGATGTCGTCGGCGTCCTTGGCCGCCTTCTTGACCTTTCGAGCAGAAGAAGGCACGGGTGGTGAGAGGAGGAGGAGGAGAAGCTAGGGGATGGGGGAAGGGAGGGAGGGGACGTACGTGCTGGGGCGGGGGTGGAGTCCGGCGGGGGTCGGGGCGGCGGCGTCGAGGCAGCGCAAGACCACAGCGGCGGACGACGTGCAGGCGCGGCGGACGGAGGGGGCGGAGCAAGGGGGCGGCGGCGTACGGTTGGGGTCGAGGAGTGGGGGATCTGGCGAGCGAGGGAGGGAGGGAGGCGACAGTGCGAGGGGAACAAGTATAAAAATTCTAATGGCGCACCTCCCCCTGGTGCGCCATAAGTACGTCGATTCTAATGGCGCACCTCCCCCTGGTGCGCCATTAGAATTTTGTTTTACTTACTAGCCCGACTGGTCAGGTTATATCCCACCTAACCCTATCTCCATCAGAACACGCCCACTAGCCCGACTGGTCAGCACGCAGCACACACACTAGGAGGTCCTGGGTTCGATTCCCAGGCTCCCCAATTTTTTTTATGCATTTAAAATGCTGTTTGATATTTATTTGTGTTTAAATATGTTCAAACTTGTTTAAATCATAACAGTAATATTTTTTTATAAAAACAGTATAAAAACACTAGGAGCGGGCCGGGGAGGGTGCGGGGGAGAGGGTGCGGGGGGTCGTCGGCGACGGCCGGTGGAGCGGGGGAGGGTGCGGTGGGTCGTCGGCGGCGGTGGAGTGGGGGAGGGTGCGGGCCGGGGGTCGGCGGCGGCGGCCGGTGGAGCGGGGGAGGGTGCGGGGGGTCGGCTGCGGCGGCCGGTGGAGCGGGGGAGATGGTGCGAGATCGAGTGTCCATGAAATTTAAAAACATTCATGAGTTCAAAAAGTGCTCATGAAATACAATCGAGAAATGAAGGCTACAATTTAAATACAATCGATCTTAGCTAGCTATCTGTTCACAATCTTCTTGCCCTTATTTTTCGTAAATGGAGTTCTTCTCTTGAACGGACGTCCTTTAGGTAGGGTGGTCCTGCTTCTTCTTGTGGTGTATGCTGATACTTCATCGTCGTCGTCATGTTCCATCTTCGGGTCGCCGTACTTGTCGAAGTCTTGCTCATTGGCGACTCCATCCATTCCGATGATCTTCCTTTTGCCTCTCCTCACGACAACACGACTGGGCTTTGATGGGTCGGTAATGAAGAAGCATTGGTCCACTTGGGAAGCCAGTACCCATGGCTCATTTTTCGCGGTGACGTTCGCGCCTGCGGTCTTGGATTTGGCTTCGGGTATAACCATGGTGGTGAAATACCGGTCTTCTTTTATGACGCTCTTGGCCCATCTGACACGGAACATCGGGACCTTCTCTCCAGCGTAGCTCAGCTCCCAGATCTCCTCGATCCTTCCGTAGTATCTATCCTTGTCGTTACCGGTGTAGGATTCCATCGTTACCCCGGAGTTCTGATAACCATCGCTCTTCATGTCCTTGTCCTCGGTGTAGAATGTGTAGCCGTTGATATCGTACGCCTCATACGTCATCAGGTTGTGCTCGGCGCCCTGTGACAAGGCGAATATGAGTTGTTCTTCCGCGGAAGAATCCTCATGTAAAGGGTACGACAGAAGCTTCTGCTTGAACCAACGCGTGAAACATGAGTTGTGCTCTTTGATTATATCTCCGTCTGTCCTCTGTTGGCCTCGGTCATTGTACGTCTTCTCAATAAACGTTTTGTGCTCTACCACCCAAGGATCGACCACGTCTATGTGTTGTAGCGCGACTAGGTTTGCTCTTTCAAAGTCGGCGAGTCGACCATCGAAGTCGACATGCATTTCGCGGCGACCCTCACGGTGACCCCATCCAGCGAGCCTGCCGAGGTGCCTGTTGACGGGCAGACCAACGGGGTTCTCGATGCCTAGATAATTCGTGCAGTAGGAGATGCACTCTTCGGTCAGAAAGCCCCTGGCTATGCTTCCCTCTGGACGTGACATGTTGCGAACGTATCCTTTGATGACACCATTCATCCTTTCGAACGGCATCATGCTGTGCAGGAACGTCGGCCCGAGTTGGATGATATCCTCCACGATATGGACCAGCAGATGCACCATAACGTCGAAGAATGCGGGAGGGAAGTACATCTCAAGCTCGCATAGTATCACCACGATCTCTTCCTGTAGCCTTCTGAGTTGCCTCACGCCAACCGACTTCCGAGAGATGACGTCGAAAAAGTTGCATAGGCCAAATAGCGTTTCACGGACGTGCGCGTCCATGATCCCACGGATTGCAACTGGAAGTATCTGCGTCATCAGCATGTGACAGTCGTGAGACTTCATCCCGCTGAACTTCTGCTTCACTGAGTCTAGGTATCTGCTTATCTTCCCCGCGTAACCGTAAGGAAGTTTTACTCCTACGAGGCAGGTGAAAAACTGATCGATCTCCTCCTGACTTAGAGTGAAGCACGCGGGAGGGAAGTCATTTCCGGTCTTCTTGGCCTTTTTGCCTTTGCGACGACTTTCCGTGTCCTGCTTCGCCTCATCATCATCATCATCATTAGCGTGAAGCTCCTCCCTGATGCCCATTGATTTCAAGTCTGCCCTTGCTTTCGGCCCATCTTTGGTCCTCTCTGGCATGTTGAGCAGGGTACCAAGCAGACTCTCGCACACGTTCTTCGTGATATGCATGACATCAAGGCTGTGAGGCACACGGTGGATCTTCCAGTACGGCAAGTCCCAGAAAACAGACCTCGTTTTCCATACCTTCAGCAGTGGCTCTGGCGCCTTTCGCTTCTTTCCCGGCTCTGGCGCCTTTTGCTTCTTTCCCGGCAGTGGGCAATCTTTCCAATTTTTCAACAGCTCGTCTATTTCCTCGCCGCTCCTCGTACGCGGGCGTCTTCGGGGTTCGGTTTCACCATCGAACAGATCCTTGCGTTTCCTCCACGGGTCATCGTCGCGAAGCCACCTTCGATGTCCCATGAACACGGTTTTCGAAGACCCGGGATCTCTATCTAGCTGGCGATACGTTGTGTCATCCATGCACCTGACACATCCAGAAAATCCGTGGACCACCTGCCCCGCGAGATATCCGAAACCGAGATAGTCGTGCACCGTCGTGAGCAGTGCGGCTCTCATAGGGAAATATTCTTTCTCTGCGGCGTCCCACGTATTGGCTGGCGTTTTCCACAGCGTGTCTAGCTCCTCTTCCAGCAGCCCCAGATACAGATTGATGTCGTTCCCTGGTTGTTTCGGCCCTTCAATTAGCATACTCATGTGAATGTACTTCCTCTTCATGCACAACCAGGGGGGAAGGTTGTACATCCACACAAACACAGGCCAGGTGCTATGTGTGCTTCTCTGGCTGCCAAACGGATTGACTCCATCGGTGCTCGCGCCCAGCACGATGTTCCTTGGATCGTTCCCAAATTCTGGGTGTTCGAAGTTCAACGCTTGCCACTGGCTCCCATCCTTAGGGTGACTCAGCATCTTGTCTTTTTTATTTATCTCCGGATCATTTGCGTCATCTTCTCGCTTCTTCTCCTCCCTATCCGCGTGCCAACGCAGGAGCTTTGCTACCTTAGGGTCCGCGAAATACCGCTGCAGACGAGGAGTGATCGGAAAGTACCACACCACTTTTCGAGGAGCTTTCTTCCTCTTCTTGTATCGAGTGACGCCGCACACCGGACATATGGTAGACTCCGTGTGCTCGTCCCGATAAATGATGCAATTGTTCATGCACACATGGTATTTCACGTGCGGTAAATCCAGAGGACACACGATTTTCTTCGCCTCCTCGAAACTGGTCGGGCACTTGTTCCCCTTGGGAAGACGTTCGTGCCAGAATGACATGTTCTCGTCGAAGCATGCGTCGGTCATTTTGTGCTTTACCTTCATCTCCAGAGCCATGAGCGTTACTTTCAGGCGGGTATCCTCGGGCCTGCATCCTTCATACAATGGAGTAACCGCGTCTATCTCCAGTTGATCCAGCTTGGCTTTCTCTCGGGCGGCAGCTCTTGCGTTATCCGTCTGCTTGAGAAGCAGCTCTTGAATATGAGGGTCCTGCACCCAGCCCATCGATGGTCCATCGTCGTCTGCTCCGCCGGCATCTTCATCTTCATGATCATGCCCTTCGTCTGCTCCCGCATCTTCCTCATCATCATGTCCGGCATCTTCTACATGATGACTGTGTACAGCATCACCGTCGTGATCATGTCCTGGAGATTCTTCGTCTTCTCGCCCGCCCGAGCCGCGGTGGTTGTCTTGCTGCCCATCCTCATTTCTTGCCCGACCCCCATGGACGACTTCATAGTCATCTTCATCACCTTGCCACCGATAGCCATCCATGAAACCACGCAAGAGCAGGTGGTCCCGCACCTGCCCGGAATCCGGGTCCGCAATAAGGCTCTTCAGCTTGCATCTTCGACACGGACATCTTATCTCCGTCTCGTTCTTTTCAAGCATCTCGGCCTTCGCGGAGCTCAAAAACCTATTCACGATGCCTTCGGTCATCGTGCGGACCATGGTCACCTGCGGGGTAGAGCAAAACGATATTTTAGAACCAAGAAAAAATTTGGCATGACTTTCCCTAAAAATAGGACCAAAAAGAATGCATAGTGCCAAAATTCTCGCCGAAACGGAAATGAATCAACATTCCGGCAAAATATTGGCAACTATCGCATTTCAAATACCGGTACCTGCAAACACAAACATATATGCAACACCACAAACATATGCAACACCACAAACATACATAGATCTAGCTAGGACATAAAAAGTGCATGTGCACGTTGTTGGAGGGAGAACAACATAAAGATAGCTTCCCCCTTACTTACCTATCAAAAAAGGGGCTTTAACCACGTAATTTGGATGAATTTATGGTGCAAATGAGGTGAGGAGGAGGAGGCAGCCGAGACAAGCTTGGAGGAGGGAGGAGAGAATGAAGTGGGGAAAGTGAGTGGGTAGGTGTGGCTGTCCAAAATATCTAGCTCGTCCCAGGTTACTAATGGCGCACCACCACATAATGCGCCATTAGTAACCCTGGTTACTAATGGCGCACCTGCTGGTGGTGCGCCATTAGTAGTTTTGCAAAAAAACACTAATGGCGCACGGGGGAGCCGTGCGCCATTACTAGCTTAAACTAGTAATGGCGCACTGCCCCAGGTGCGCCATTAGTAGTTTTGCAAAAAAGTAAAAAATAAAAAAATATTTTAGTGGCGCACTGTGCTGCTGGTGCGCCATTACTAGTTACAACTAGTAATGGCGCACTATGTCCTGGTGCGCCATTAGTATGTCTGGCAAAATAAAAAAAAATTGTTACTAATGGCGCACCGTTTGTCCGGTGCGCCATTAGTGTCTTTCACACTAATGGCGCACCAGCACATGGTGCGCCATTGCTATATAGCAATGGCGCACCACATGTCTGGTGCACCATTAGTGGCCATTCCATCTATAGCCCTTTTCCTAGTAGTGTTGCATCTTAAAAGCCTTACCCACCGTGATCTTCTTGGCCTCCTGGATCTCCCGGAGAGCGACCTGGGCCTCATTCCTTGTGGTCTCCGCACTCTGATGAGCCTTGGTAAGTTCGGCCCCTCGAGCCGACGCATCATGCTCCAAGGTCTCACATTTTTTCACATCCTGGAGCTCCTTCTAGACCTCCTTGACTCTGGCCTCAAGCTTTTTCCGGGCGGCTTGCTGCTCGACGGCCTTCCCCTCGGCTTCGGCCAAAGCCTTTTTTAGGGCCTCCACCTCGGTTGCGGTCCTGCACATATTACGACACTACGGTCAGTATACAACGCTTGTTCTTTTCGAACACACAGCATGTCGTCATTTACCTTGCTTGTCCTTGAGCCGAATCGTCACCTTGCTGAGCTCGTTCTCGGTCCGCTCCAGCCTCTGCTTCAGTTCAGAGACTTCGGCAGCATGCGAGGTTGCGGCCAACATCGACGCCTGCTTATGCATACATATCATGTTAGTCTCCTACAATAAAAGATTGATCCTCTGTCCAGTTCTTGTCACCGAACACCGGACAGTGTCTCAGGGGCTACTGACTACATGGGGTTTTTCTCTTTCTATGTCACTTACCTCGAAACCTGTCAACAGGTTGCTGCAGGCTTCGTTCAGTCCACTCTAGGCAGACTGAACCTTCTCGATCACCGTGCCCATAAGGACACGATGCTCGTCCATAACGGACGCCTCGTAGGTCCATAGGTTATGGCCCCCATGGGCCTTAGTGGAAGAAGAGAGAGGCTGCCAGGAAGGGGCGCGCCCGCCCCCTTCCCAGTCCGAATTGGCTCAACAAGCGGTGGGGCGCGGCGCCCCCTCTTCCTCTCCACTCGTCCTCCTTCCTTTATCCTACTTGGAATAGGAAAGGGGCTGAATCCCTTGACGGAGGCAAGTAGCCCCCCATGGCACGCGCCCTTGGGCCACCTTCCTCCCCCCCTCTATATGTGGAGGGCCCCCAAAGACACACTAAGTCTTCTCTCCTGTGTGGTGAGGGAGTCCTGGACTAAGGGGTCCTCGGGCGTCCGGCCTGTTATCCATGGGCCGGACTGATGGACTGTGAAGACACGAAGACCGAAGACTATACCCGTGTCCGGATTGGACTCTACTTGGCATGGAAGGCAAGCTAGGCGACCCATTATGAAGATTTCCTCCTATTTAACCGACCTCATGTAACCCTAGATCTCTCCGGTGTCTATATAAACCGGAGAGCATAGTCTGGATAGGACAGATTCATTACCATATTCACATAGGCTAGACTTCTAGGGTTTAGCCATTGCGATCTCGTGGTAGATCAACTCTTGTAACACTCATATTCATCGAGATCAATCAAGCAGGAAGTAGGGTATTACCTCCATAGAGAGGGCCCGAACCTGGGTAAACATCGTGTCCCCCATCTCCTGTTACCATCGATCCTAGACGCACAGTTCGGGACCCCCTACCCGAGATCCGCCGGTTTTGATACCGACATTGGTGCTTTCATTGAGAGTTCCACTCTGCCGTCGACGAAAGGTTTGATGGCCCCTTCAATCGTCAGTAATGACGTGGTCCAAGGAGAAACCTTCCTCCCTGGACAGATCTTTGTATTCGGTGGCTTCGTACTGCGGGCCGACTAGCTCGGCCATTTGGAGCAGATCGATAGCCACGCCCCTGGCCATCAGGTCAGATTCGGAAGCCTGAACTACGTCGCGGACATCCTTGGAGACTTGATCTTCGACGGATTCGAGACCGCGGCAACCGCTCCCCTTCGCCCCGATGAACATGGCTTAAACCTGTCATTCGGCCGCATCCAGGAGATAGCTCCTGTAACAACTCCGGCCTTAGATCCGGAGCAGGTCAAGACGTCCGAAGATGGGAGACTCAACCCCATCACGGGGGCTACCGAGTCTGCGGTGTTGGAGCCGCGCGCAGATCCCACTTCATACGATACCTGCCTCAACGGAACCCCGGACTCGTCTCCGATATCGAGTTCCGAACCCTGCGAGCTCGCGGATACCGAACTCGATCGTTTATCGATATTCAAGTTCAGCGCCGCAGATGTCTTTCAGCACTAGGCTATGGGCGATCTACTAAGCTCACTAAAAAACCTATCCCTGGCAGATGGCTCGTCGCCGAACTATGTGCGGTTCGACCTTACGGCGGATGATGGAGAATTTTGCTTCCCACCCGCCACCCACTTCATAGCCACCATCGAAGACCCAACCAACACACCTGGCCTCTGCTCCGAAGACATCGACGGTCTAGACGACGATGAGGGGCAAGGCCAGAGCTTACTATCCGCTAGATGCGGGGCGACCACTTCCTGGTATGACGTGTGCATGGTAGACACACCCAACGACAGTCTCGACGATGACAAGGAGGATCTAGTCGAGGAAAAGCCTCCTGGTACACAGTCCGAATACCCGCGCCCCCGGTGCCACTCTCAGTCACGTCACTCAAGAGAAAACAATACTAGCACCAGAGGTGATAATACTCCGGACAACGAAGGCCCTGTTGAGACAGGATCCGAACAGGAGGACCAGGAAAGCAGGCAAGATAGCCCTGATGAACAAGTCACATTCGGAGACTCGGAGGATAGTAATTATCTCATACTCTCCGAGGAAGAGGAGAGCCTCGGCAACGAGGAATTCATCATGCCTGGGGAACCTCTCCAGCAGGAGCGCTTTAAACGCCAGCTAATAGCCGCGGTAAGGAATCTAAGAATAAAGCAGCTGCAGCTTCAAGCAAGCCAAGATCTGCTCAATGATAAATGGACCGAGGTCCTGGCCCCCGAAGAATACGGCCTTAGCAGCCCAGAAAAAAACCACCACAACTGTAGGTGGCTCCCTCAATACGCTGGCAAGGCGTTGGAGCCCACACCACCATTGAATAAGCTGGTAGGCCGACCATAGTTCGGTCCGGACAAAGCAACAGCCCAAGCAGAGCACCATACCAACCCATCCGGCCGTCCAAGCAAGAATAAAGAAGCTTGGGGGAACACTCGCGACATCCAACAAGACCTGGAGGGCAGAACAGGACACACAGAATCGACACACAGATCGCGGAGACATGCCTCGGCCAGTAATAACGGTTATCTATTCGGACACAACAGACCCGAGCATGCTCGGTCCGAAAACTGTAAGCGGAGTCCGCCGGAGGTGCTTCACAGTGTGGCCCAACATAGAGGAGCCACACACCCTCTTTGCTTCACCAACGAGGTAATGGAGCATGAATTACCAGTGGATTTAAACCCATCAACGTCGCATCATATGATGGAGCAACAGATCCCGCAGTATGGATTGAGGACTATCTCCTCCATATCCACCTGGCTCGCGGAGATGACCTTCATGCCATTAAATACCCACCTCTCAAGCTTAAGGGGCCAGCGCGACACTAGCTAAATAGTTTGCCAGAAAATTCTATTGGCAGCTGGGAAGATTTGGAAGACGCCTTTCGTGACAACTTCCAAGGAACATATGTCCGGCCATCAGATGCCGATGACTTAAGTCATATTGTCCAAAAGCCCGGAGAGTCAGCCAGGGAACTCTGGACTAGGTTCTTAGTCAAAAAGAACCAAATTGTCGACTGTCCGGACACGGAAGCCCTTGCGGCCTTCAAATATAGCGTCCGGGATGAATGGCTAGCACGTCACCTCGGCCAGGAAGGACCTAAATCCATGACAGCCCTTACCGCTCTAATGACTCGCTTTTGTGCGGGAGAAGACAACTGGCTCGCTCGTAAAAGCAACATCGCCAGCGACCCGGGCACTTCCGAAATCCGAGACGGCAACGGCAAGCCACGACTAAACGAACACAATAGTCACAGCAATAATGAAAGATTATGCGACACAGCGGTCAACGCCGGATTTCACAATCCGAAACCCGGTCAACGGAAGAAGCCATTTAAGGCCAAACAGGACGGACCATCCGCTCTTGACAGGATATTGGACCGACCTTGTCAGATTCACGGCCACCCTGATACGCCAGCTAATCATACCAACAGAAACTGTTGGGTCTTCAAGCAGGCAGGCAAGCTTAATGCCGAATACAAGGGGAGGAGGCCACCAGGCGATAAAGACGACGGAGTGGCTCGCCAGCCAAACACCAGGGGCCAGAAACAGTTTCCCTCCGAAGTTCGACCACTCCCGGAACGGAAATAGCAGTTCGGCTTCCGCCACCCACCCGCTATACAGGCAAGATTCACACCACGCATACATCACTATGCGCTCAAGATACCATGGGCACTGCGGCAGCACAATATGGGCAACCCTGCAAACATTCCCGTAATGTTTTTTATCTGTTTTCCATATTTTCTTTATTATCTCTTAAAAACAGGTGACCATCAGGACAGCATCTAATCGGACTCTATCGGAGTTCGGATCCGTACACTCACCTAAGGGGCCACTTCCGTTAAGGACTCCCCTCCCCGAGGACGGGCGACGCAAACGTGCGACAGGAGGTCCAAAACAACTTTTTGTAGACCGCACTCTTTATTTTGAGCCTGTACAATGCCTTTTTCCTCCGTTCCCGACCCCGAGCATGTCAAATAGCCGGGTTGTGGTTTTTCTCTTCTTTTTATATATATGAATCTATCATTGGCTTATTGCTCCATTCCCAGTCAACTTCATCCGAACTAATCTTCCATACTCTTTCTACAACGAGTACGCCCGTAACGACGGTGTTACAGGACGCACCTTGGCATAACTTGCCAGGGGCTCGGTATGGGAACAAAAGAGTAGCCAATAAAAGTCCGAACAACTCTATAGCATACTTCGGCGTCGCAAGTTTGGCCTTATATGCATCAGCTCCGAATCATTGTCTTTGGTCAGTAGTTGGGTTGCCCGGCTCCTGTGCTTGCTACCGTACGTTCCGCTCTATCGGCTAGGGTAGTAAAGGGAGAACTACTGCGATTGTGCCCTGGCTTTGACCGGATGAGCACCTCAGTAGAGAAAGCCAAAAACTGACTGTCATGATGCGGCGAGAGCTGGTCAACCACTTGACGACTTATTCGAATCTTTAGCGATTCTCCGTGTTACACGAAGGATCTTTTTCAGATCAAAACATGTAAGGCACAATATTATGATACGCCGCATACATACTAGGGGCTATGTCGTAGCCCCACCATAAAACTCCTATGGCTAAGTGAAAGTGTTAACGCCCTATAGTCCGATTGCCTGGTGCGCCGCATTATCACCTCCTTTATGGACCAAGACGTTCGATAAAGAGTGATTCAATGCTTTTCCGAACACCCCCCTATTTCCTGCGAGGGGGCTGAAGCCGACGACTGGAAAACTTTCAAATTACATTAAAACGGCCGCACAGGAGGAATACAAGCTTTCGAGCAAAAAATAGATTTACTATAAAGTTGTCTGTTACAACCCTTGTACACATCACTCGAATATTATGTCTTTCCAGCATTGAGCCTCTATCAAGCGGGCGGCCTCTAGGACGTCTCCAAAATGATGCTCCGGTTCCGGGCGGTCCTTGCCTTTGGGCGGACTCTTCGTCGCAACATCGATGGCCTTCATCTTCCCCAGAATGTCTTGACTCGGGCGAAGGCCATCCGTGCACCTTCAATGCACGCCGACCGCTTCACAGCGTCGATACGCGGCACCGCGTCAGCAAGCCGCTGCACCAGGCCGAAGTAACTACTCGAAACAGGTTCAGTCGACCACAAACGGACTAAGACGTTCTTCATGGCAGCGCCGGATATCCTATGCAGCTCGGCCCACTGGGACATCTGTTCATTCAGTAACAGAGGGCGCTTCGACGCGCCAAATTGCGACCAGAAAAGCTTCTCCGTTGCATACCCCTCTTGCGCCTGATAAAACTGCGCCGCATCGGAAGAACTCTTCGGCAAGTCTAAAAAATTGTCCGGAGAACTCCATACTTGGTTAAGCTGAGCATAGTTCGGGTCGCCGAACTTAGCCTGTAGCAAAAAGGGCTTGCCAGCCACAATCTCCCTAGCTTGCCGAATCTCCTCACGGGCTACTCTGGACTCAGACCGCGCTTCCCTCGCCTCTCGTAAGGCCTTGTCAAGTTCAGCCATTTTGGCTTCATTTTCCTTCTCAAGAAGTTTACAGCGGCCAGCCGCATTCTCTAACTCATGCGCCATGGAGGACATTGCCTCCTTGTCTTGGCGCCGCGCAGCTTGTTCATCTTTTAACTCAGCCGATGCCTTTTCGGCAGCCGCATCATTAAATCGGGCTTGCTCCTTGACCCGGGCCAGCTTTGCCCGAAGGGCTTCCACGGCAGTGGCACCATCTGCATTCATGCACATTTCATGTAAAACTCTTTTTCAGAGTCAGGCTTAAATTACAAGCACATTGGTGTAAGGAATGCTCGGCATACATACCTTGCGAGTCTTCAAGACGCCTGTTGATCAATGCAATATCATCCTCCGCAATATCCAGCTTTCGCTGCAGTTCGGCCACTTCCGTATTGCGAGTAGTGGCAGGAGGGGTGGTAGCCTGCATTCCAAATTCAATCAAGATCAGTACCTGAGCATATCTTTTTGATCCTCCGATTGCTTCCTTCGGAAGGCAATCCGAGTCTCAGGGGCTACTGCATACACAACAGGTGCATTCTGTCAATATTATTCAATTGGCAACATTACATCACAAACCTCAAAACCTCTCAGAAGGCTCGTAAAGGCCTCGTTCAACCCGCTCTTCGCGGATACAACTTTTTCGACCACCGTAACCATTAAGGCACGGTGCTCCTCTGAAATGGACGCTCGTCGCAGCATGTCCGTCAGCATCTCCGGCACTCCTGGGTCTTCGAGCAACGCTGCCGGAGCACGACGTTCCTTTGAAGGAATCCGCTTACCCGCCTCCAGCATTGTCTCCGGCTGTAAGCGAGACAGTTCGGGGCCGTCATTCTTGATCCCCGAACCCTGAGTGACAGAGGCACCACCTTTGGGTAGCTCCTTCCTCGTTTCCTGCGCTACTTGCCGGTTGGGAGGAGCCCCCCGGGACGACACCTCGAGATCATCCGCCCTGTTAGGCGAGGAGGCCGGAGAAGGCGTGTCGCTCTCCATCATCTCTGGAAGAAGGTCTCCCGAGGAGGAGGACGATTGAGAAACACCAGGCGTTAACCTGCGAGGATGCACATATGTCGGAGGGTTATTTCAGTAATAAGAAAGGAATGCGGTAGGGTTAAAGCACCCTGCTCCACTTACAGTCTGGCCGGAGGTTCGTCCTCATCATCAAGCTCAACGACGACATCGCTTGCCCAGCTCAAGCCGCCCAACGAGGGCATTGTCCCTTTCTTGGAAGGCTTCCCCTCCTGACCTCCAGAAGCGGCCCTCTTCTTGCCATGAAGTGCCCCCTCCACACCTTTGCCCCTGGGCAAAAGGGTTTCGGTTTCCTCGAACACAGCGCCTAAATCGCACTTAGGATGGGCATCTCCTCTGGGCTCCCCGCTCTCGCCTCCCTCTGTAGACACCAGGTACGGTGTCGGGATCAACATCCGCATCAGTAGGGCGGACGCAGGGTCTTCGGGAAGGGGCACCGGACACCATATTAACACCGCTTTCTTTATCCAGTCCTGTATAAGGGCAGGTTGTTTAGTGTCTTGTCAAGAGATGCTTGAACGAAAGGTGTGCGGGGATTAAATATTTACCGGAGTGTCCAGATGATTGCAGTCAAGGCCGACGTCTTCGGTGGTGTCCGGCCATTGCTCTCGCTCCCAGAAATATAACTTCCACATTCCTTCGTGCGTAGTACCGAAGAAGTGCTAAAGAGTCCCCCGCCCTTCTGGATTGAACTCCCACATACGGAGAGGCCGCCGTTGACACGGCAGGATCCTGCGGACCAGCATTACCTGAATGATGTTCACAAGATCGACGCCCTTCTCGGTAAGGCTTCGGATCCGACCTTGAAGAGTCTGCACCTCATTAGTGGATCCCCAGTCCAACCCCTTGTTGATCCATGAAGCAAGCTGAGTCGGAGGGCCGGGTCGGAACGCAGGCGTAGCCACCCACTTGGAGCCCCGCGGCTCATTGACATAAAACCACCCCTGCTGCCATAGTTCGGAAGACTCGGCAAAGGATCCTTCAAACCAAACTGCGCTAGCAAGCTTGTTTATTACAACGCTGCCGCACTCCACCTGCTCCCCCTCTATCACCCCAGGGCCTCACATCAAAAGTCTTGAGCCACAAACCAAAGTGCGGAGGAGTCCGGAGGAAGGCCTCACACGTGACGATGAATGCTGAGATAAGAAGAACAGAGTCCGGGGCCAGATCGTGAAAATCTAGCCCATAGTAGAACATGAGCCCCCGGACGAAGGGGTTAAGCGCGAACTCTAACCCATGGAGGAAGTGGGACACAAATACTACCCTCTCGCCGGATTTGGGGGTGGGAATAATCTGCCCCTCGGCATGAAGCCGATGAAGGATTTCTGGGGTCAAGTACCTCGCTACGCGGAGCTTCGCAATATCCTCCTCCGTGACGGAAGAGACCACCCACCGGCCTGAACGGCTGGATTCGGACATGATTGGGGCTGGTGGTGATTGGAACTCGACGGCTAGAACTCGAGGTAGCTGGGGTTGAGGAAGAAGCAAGCGCGAAAAAAAGACAAGTCTGGGTCCCTATAAGAAGGCCCGATATCGAGTGTCCCCTCCTGGGTCTTGAAACTTACCTATCCCCAAAGAGTTGTACCCAGGGGACGGTTGGGTTACCCATACCTACATTATCGAAAATCCCGTGAATAAGGGGACACGATCTCTGCTTTGACAAGACTTGCCAATAAAACCGCTTCCCGAGACGTGGGGCGACGGGCAAGCCAATGGTTGGAAATAATAACCGGGCAGGCGTGATACAATGTCATAAATAGTTGTCAACAGATTGGACTCGTGGAGTATTGTGTTTTCTGCAAATTATATACACAGGTCCGGATACTATCATCACATCCGAAGACTACCTTGGGGTTCGAAAGAAGGGGAACCCGCCTAGCAATGCCGAAAACAATATACGCGCCGGACTCCTCGTCATTGAAGCCAGGTTCAGGGGTTACTGAGGGAGTCCTGGACTAAGGGGTCCTCGGGCGTCCGGCCTGTTATCCATGGGCCGGACTGATGGGATGTGAAGACACGAACACCGAAGACTATACCCGTGTCCGGATTGGACTCTACTTGGCGTGGAAGGCAAGCTAGGCGACCCATTATGAAGATTTCCTCCTATTTAACCGACCTCATGTAACCCTAGATCTCTCTGGTGTCTATATAAATCGGAGAGCATAGTCCGGATAGGACAGATTCATTACCATATTCACATAGGCTAAACTTCTAGGGTTTAACCATTACGATCTCGTGGTAGATCAACTCTTGTAAAACTCATATTCATCAAGATCAATCAAGCAGGAAGTAGGGTATTACCTCCATAGAGAGGGCCCGAACCTGGGTAAACATCGTGTCCCCCGTCTCCTGTTACCATTGATCCTAGACGCACAATTCGGGACCCCCTACCCGAGATCTGCCGGTTTTGACACCGACACTCGGCCTGGGGGAATAAGCAGGCGGTGGCGACTGGCTCGCCATCTCCGACGGAGCCAACGAACTTCCAGACGAGGATCGCTGGATTAGGTCGCGGGCCGGACTGCAATGGTACAGTTAACTACATCAAGATAATGGAGAGAAAGGGCTGGATGTGCGCATAAATAAGCCATGTCACTTACGACGCGGCCTGGGGCTTAGTGCGGGGGCGTCGTTCCGGACTGCTGCCAACATCCCACGCGGTGTTGACCGCTGGAACGCCCTTCCCCCTTTTGGGCGCCTCCGCCTCCAGATGCGCCGGAGCCGCCCTCTTCTTCTTCCTCTCCTCAGGGGGAGGATTGTTTTCTTCCTCCTCCTCCTCTTCCCCGTCATTGTCCTCAGGGACAGAGGAATGAGTTTCGTCGTCCTCGGACGCCACGTCCGAAGTACCCTTACGACGGAGGCCACTCTTGGCCCCCTTTGCCTTCTTCTTGGCCTTCTTCTCCGGCGCCTTATATGGCGCCGGCACCAGCATCCTCGCTAGACGCGGGATGACTGGTTCCTCAAGCAGCAGAGCCGGACACTGGATCCGCTTTGCCCTCTCCATCCAATCCTGAAAGAGCAATAACAAAAGCTCAGACATCATCCTCGAAACAATTAGGTTGAGGACTCGTTCGAAATAACATACCTTGCTGGAGGGGTGTGTACAATCGTGACCACGGTCCGAATCCGTGGCCGGTGGTTTCTCATTGCCCTTGAAGATTAATTTCCATGCGCCCTCGTGCGTAGTGTCGAAGAGCCTCACCAGGGTCCGGTGCTTCTTTGGATTGAACTCCCACAGGGGGCGGCTTCGGCGCTGGCATGGAAGGATCCGGTGAACTAACATCACCTGGATCACATCAACGAGCTTGATGCTCTTGGTTACCATGCTCTGAACACGCGTCTGCAGCGCTATCAGCTCGTCAGGAGAACACCAGTCCGGACACTTGTCGACCCAGGAGGTGAGTCGCATAGGAGCGCCGGAGCGGAATTCGGTAGCCGCGGCCTAGGTGGTGCCGCGTGGTTCTATGACGTAGAACCACTGCTTCTGCCACTCCTTTACTGTATCCACAAAGGTGCCTTTGGGCCAAGAGACGTTGGACAATTTACTCACCATTGCCCCTCCGCACTCCGCGTGCTGGCCATCTACCACCTCCGGCTTCACGTTGAAGACTTTGAGCCACAGTCCAAAGTGGGGATGGATGCGGAGGAAGGCCTCGCATACGACGATAAACGCCGAAATGTTGAGGAAGGAATACAGGGACAGATCATTGAAATCTACCGCTTAATAATACATTAGCCTGCGGATGAAGGGGTGAAGTGGAAACCCTAGCCCGCGGAAGAAATGGGGGATGAATACCACCCTCTCTGTGGGCTCCGGCATGGGGACGATCTGTCCCTCAGCCGACAGACGGTGGGCGATCTCCTTCGCCAAATATCCGGCCGCTCGGAGCTCAGTAATGTCCTCCTCCGTGACGGAGGAGACCATCCACTTGCCCTTACCACCGGATCCGGACATGGTTGCTGGGGTGGAAAGGAGATTGGAACTTGGGCGCTGGAGCTCGAGGTTGGGAAGGCAGAGACAGAGAGAAAGCGTGAGAAGAGGAAGGGGGAATCCTTATCTCCTTATAAAGGCATCAAATATTAAACGCCTCCTCAGTCACCTTGAGATCCGCATATTCCCAAGGGCTGTGTAAACGACACGGTTGGGTTACCCATGCCCGCATTGATGAGAATCCCGCGATAAGGGGACACGATATCTGCTTCGACAAGACGTGCCAATAGCAACCGCGTCTTGAAATGTGGGACAAACGGTTCGAAATTATGACCGAACGGATGTAACATCACATTGCAGAAAGCTGTTAGCGGATGGAACTCGTGTAAAATATATATATTCTCTCTGCGGTTGTGCCTGGTGTGTAACAGGTCCTGATACAATCATCGCGTCCGAAGACTATCTTGGAGTTCGGAAGAAGGCGAACTTGCCTTGCAATGTCGAAGACAATCTGCGCGCCGGACTCCTCGTCATTGAAGCCAGGTTCAGGGGCTACTGAGGGAGTCCTGGACTAAGGGGTCCTCGGGCGTCCAGCCAGTTATCTATGGGCCGGACTGATGGGCTGTGAAGACACGAAGACCGAAGATTATACCTGTGTCCGGATTGGACTCTCCCTTGCGTGGAAGGCAAGCTAGGCGACCCATTATGAAGATTTCCTCCTATGTAACTGACCTCATGTAACCCTAGATCTCTCTGGTGTCTATATAAACCGGAGAGCATAGTCCGGATAGGACAGATTCACTACCATATTCACATAGGCTAGACTTCTAGGGTTTAGCCATTACGATCTCGTCGTAGATCAACTCTTGTAACACTCATATTCATCAAGATCAATCAAGCAGGAAGTAGGGTATTACCTCCATAGAGAGGGCCCGAACCTGGGTAAACATCGTGTCCCCCGTCTCCTGTTACCATCGATCCTAGACGCATAGTTCGGGACCCCCTACCCGAGATCCGCCAGTTTTGACACCGACATGCGTTGTAGTCCAAACCCTCTCCTCGTCCTGCGAACCACCGCGCGCGTGGGCGAGGGAGAGGCGTAGTAAGCAAGCTTCTCCTTGTTCGGCGAGTTGACGGGACACATCAAAGCAGTAATAGTACTAGTCCATACTGCATCCTTTCCGGTTAATAAGGCTTAATTTGAAATGAGAAAAATACACCGCGGTCAACGTATGTAACAATACGCTCTTTACGGTCACTATATATAGTTTTGCGGTGATTATACGATCACTAGCTCATAATAGAGCACTGTTTTGCACCCTATTGACAGGCCACATAGTCGACGTGGCACTTTGTTGACTGGTTAAATTGTCACCTGGTTTCTGGGTCCCACCTGTGAGTTGGCAGAGCAAATAAATCAGCTAAAAAACAAAGAGTGTAGTACATCTACACTTCCAACGCATTTAGCCTTTAATCTAAAACGATATTGATTGACTAATGCACCAACTTGTGCTCTAGGTATAGGCTACATGTCTATCCTTAATTACAGCATGCAACGACCTTCATTTAATCTTCTTCTCTCAATGGTCGCATGCACACATAAGTCTGCTACTTTTGGGCGTTAATTATGCCCTGGTCAATGTGTAAATCTATAAATGCCCAGTCTTTCACGGACGTAGGGAGTAGGTTGAGCATTTGAGCGTGAGAGTGTGTGTTGCATCATGTGCTGTGTGCCGCATGGGTGCATGAGTGTTGCGTGCGTCCGTGTGTACGTGTGAGTGTTGCATGTTGCATGCATGCATGCATGGGCTTACTCCCTCCCATTGACATGTTCATATTTCAAGCTTCCTCTGTTCCCTCCATATGGTGATACTCCCTCTATTCCCAAATACAGAGTAAAATCCTCCCTCTGTTCCCAAATACGGAGTATTTGTCTTTCTAGAGATTTCAACAAGTGGCTACGTACGGAGCAAAATGAGTGAAGTGAGCGTAGAGGCATAGGGATACTGTAGAAAGGAAGTCTTCGCGATCCATTATCCCCCATCTCGGTCAGAGATAACTGTTCAACTAGTCTTCGCAGTGAAGTGACAATACACGTAGCAGCAGCTGGGACACTTAATTAATAAGCTGAACCAGCGTGTTGGTGTTACTAAATCAGCCTTACCCAGTACTGCCATCATGTTTGCTAGTAGAGCACGCTTCTGTCCTCCATTAACTGACATATGGGCCCTCTTGTGGTAGACCCACATGTCGTCAGTGTAACTATTTACACTCCGAAGGACGGTATATCCTGGTAGTAGTACTAGTTGAATTGAGATTTAATGCACTTTCTTCCCCGTCTTCCACTCTTCTTCCTCCTCTCTTCTTCTTCCTCCTCTCTTCCCCATCGTCGGCCGCACACCATTTCCCCCCGCTCACTGCTCGCCCGCCCGCGCTATCTTCCTTGGTAGCTCACGCGTACCATATCCCCCCGCTCACTGCTCGGCCACACGAGGAGAAGCTTCTTCGCTCGCCCGCCCGAATCCACTTCCCCGCTGGCTCGTAGGCACCGAAAACCCCAATGGCAGAACCGACTGACACGTAGAGCCGCGATTGGAATTCCCTCCCTGATGTTCTCTTGGAGTAGATCTGTAATCGTATGGACCTACTCAACACCGTCCGTCTGGCCGCATGCTCGGTGTCTTTGTACCGTCTACTCGTCTGCAACCGGCCGGCTCTTTTCAAGACACCATGCTTGTTGATGCCCGATCCTCGCAGGTGGCCCAGACACCGACTTGACGATCCTACGGAGGTTGCCGTGGTGCCCCTCGACATGCTACCACTACCCGTCCACCTATCCTTCATGCGCGGCCACTACTGGGCGGGCATGAAGGCCAACTGGATCGTCCTCATCCACCAATCCGGTAGTCCGTGGCGTCTCGTTGATATCTACACCCAGCGAGAGATCACCCTTCCATCGTTGGATACCGCCGCCATCGAGCCTCGCGGCCCGCCGGACACTCCTGCCTACTACGCACGAGACGCGTCAAGCTTTTGGCTCGACCTCTGTTTGCTGAAAGTTGTAATCTGTGAAGTGCGCACACCATCAGAAGACTACATGGATTACAAGCTCATTGCCTTGTTCAACATGGGGTTAGTCTATCTGGAATCCGGTCGCCATACATGGTTATGGCTCATCGTCAATCCTGTTGAGGCAATATTTCTGTCTGATGCTATAGTGCACGATGGCATCGTTTATGCGGTCGACGCACAGATTGGCTGCCTATACTGGTGGAATCTATCGTCGTGTAATTGTTCTATCTCATCTCATCTTTACCTTATGAATACGACTGCCTGTTCATTGTTACAAATTTAGAATAGATAGTATGTCTATAACCACATCATTGCTATATGTTCCTCTCATTTCCTAGATTTTTATGACCACACATGTTATTGTTAGAGTTGATATGAGAACAATTGGCATCTAATGATTGTTAGAATAGACATTATGAGCATAACATCATGATTGCCATATGTAACTCTCATTTCCAAGATTTTCATAACAACGCATGTTATTGCTTAGAGTTGATATGAGAACAGTAGTAGTAAGTGCTATGGTAGAATATGAGTAGGCTCTGTCATAGCTGTTTTCCTCTCATTGTTACATGATGTTTGAACCATGACATATTGCTAGAATATGAAAGCCATTGGCTTATTTTTTTAACTTGGGGTATGATTATGACCACGGCATTGCAATTCTCTGTCTATGATATGTGTCACTGTTATAATAATCTTAATTCCACACATACTCTGAACATGATTGTTTATTTTGTCCTTTTGGTCTCCAATTTGAATTGTTGCAGCAGACGCAAATGTGCTGGCCTTCATGATTCCAGGACCTGGAATCATACCAGCCGATGGGTGGTGGTTTATCGCTCGTTGAGCTGACGGCGGTCATTTGATGCTCATTCGCACATACCAAATTGACCAAACCATTACATCAAACCACATGCAGTACAATGCCTGGGGCGTTCGTGACATTGATGGCTATGGCTGCTTCATGTTCGAGAAAGATCCCAGCTCCGTTGGGCCGGGCGTATTCAACTGGAGGCGGGTTTACAGCCTCGGCAACCACTCCATGTTCCTTGGGCTCAATTATCCGATCATCCAACCAATCATCGATCATATCACCGGCGATGATTACCGTGCTATGCAACTTCCATTAGCCAGGGGGGACTGTGTTTACACATCATACCATGGGTTTCATGAATCACCATATCCAGAGATTCGTCGACACAGCTTGTTGCCAGATAATCTTCAGTGTGTGAAAGGCATCAAGCTTCCATGCGATGGATGGCTTTTGCAAACCCGACATGCGGCGATGTGGTTCATGCCAACAACAAATATGCACAACTTGATTCGTACTGATATCTAGACTAAGCCATGTATTCTGCTGCTGTAGCATGACCCTCTTTTGTTGGATATTATGTACTGTTGTTAGTTTGAAGCACTCCTCTGGTTTGAAGGATAGATACCTTTCTGGGATCAGGTGCATCCTAACTCACCTGCGCAGGATGTACTGATAATGATGATGGAGATGCTGTGCAGTATCACTTATCTGCGCAGGATGTATTCTGCTGCTGTGCAGTATCACTTATCTGCAGTGCATCAATTAGGCTTCAAGTGCATACTTGTTAGTTAAACCTATGGTTAAAATGTGAAACTAAATACGACTAGTAAGTAGTACAGTAGCAGTACGAGTATACGTCGGTCAAATTATTCATCATGTCCACACATTGAATTGTCATGACAACACGCTGCGGGTGAGGTGACACAAGAATCCCGGCGGCGTGTTCGGGTATTCTGGACTTCAGATTTGGAGTACCACTTATCTGTCGAAACCTTTCACCATTCACTTAAAACAGTCGATTGATCATACATTGAGTACCATATAACTGGAATTAACCGATGCAAGTGGAAGAAGGATTGGCCGGTGCTGCCGGCTGGCGTCAAGTTCGATGCCACGGATCAGGAGCTGATCGAGCACCTTGAGGCCAAAGTGAGTGCTGACAGCGCGAGATCTCACCCTCTCATCGATTTGTTCATACCAACCATCGACAGCGAGCACGACATATGCTACACCCATCCTGAGAAACTTCCAGGTAAGACACCGACCGGTCGTCTACTTGCACAAACATATTCCTATGTTTATAGCTCTATTTTTCTTTTTAGACGCAGACCTGGTGAAGCAATTACAATTTGACAGTTAATAAAAAGTGAAACAAGTGACTGCAACATGCCAAATATGTTATGAAAATGCCAAGTATGTACACTAAAACTTGTATTCGACAATACTGTAGGTATCACACTGAGTGGCCTAAGCAAGCATTTCTTCCAGCGCAATTCCAGGGCGTTCAAAAGGGGCACGTGGACGCGTCGCAAGATACAGTTAGAGTGCGGCATGCACACGATGTGGCACAACACCGGCAATACCTTGCCGGTGATGGTCTGGCAGACGGGCAGCAAAAAGGTTCTGGTGTTGCACACCAACAAGAACTTTGACCAGCAGAGGACCAACTGGGTGATGCACCAGTACCACCTTGGGGACCTGGAGCAAGAGAAGGAGCGGGAGCTGGTCCTCTGCAAGATTTTCTACCACAGACAAACACTAGGGCCAGGAGTAAAGGGATTATAAGTTAGTTTGGTATTGGTACTTGTACTACCTTGTGGTCCGCAAGTTGGTATTGTTGTTAATGATCTTTTGGTATGAACTTGGCATTTGCTTCCAACCATCATGCCGAGGGTCGACGTGGATATAAAGCTGGATCATTTGTTTCGAAACGAATTTCCAGGCACCTGATTTTTATTTGATGGGTAGCATAAGCACCTGCCGTCGCGAATTCCCAGTTCTCCAAATTTTTCGAAACAAGTGCATGCACTTATTATCACGATGAAAAAACAATATCCCTGCTGCATCCTAGTTATCAGTCTGTACTTGCAGAATTCTCTCGTTTATTGAGCACGTATATTGTTTTTTCAGGTCGAGCAAGTTTCAACTGGGCTGTAGACTGCCCAGGCTTGGTTTTGTTTTTAACAGACCCAGCCCATGAAGACAATGGGGCACAAAGATCCAGCAGATATCTACTGGCCTCTGGCCCGCCAGCGTTAGTTATATTTTGTCTTACAACATCTGCACGCAGTTTTTTTACTGAATCAAACACACAGCCCAGTTCTATTTTCCTCTTGAAACGCATGTCCTACATCCGTTTTCTAATCTCTACCTATAGTTTTACTAGTTCATGTACACGTATCATTATATTGAAAATACATAAAATTCCCTTTTCATATTTACATCCTTATTTTTGTTGTTGTTTTCCCTCCCATCGCTGATTTTTTACCACTGGTTTTCCCTTAAACCAACTCAATTGTCCCACGTCTTATTTGCTTACAAAAACAAAACGTTTTTTTGGCAAATCAATAAGTTCTTAAAAAAATGTTTGTCATTTTACAAAAGTTCGGACTCCACCGAAATATGCAAAATAAGGTTGAACTTTTTGACTGTGGTCCTGGGCAGAAAATGGGCTGTAATAAATTACTTAAGAATTAGCAAATGGGCTGCAAATTATTAAAAAATAGGAAATAGGCTCTATGTCGTCTGCCACAGATTTGGAGGCTGACTTGTGGGCCTACTAAGTTCATACGTACACAAGGTTTCTCAAAAAACAAACTTAGTGAACAATCGACTCTACCAGCGTCAGACCGCTAGATGTCAATCTAATGGCAATCGTGCTTCTTCAGTCTCTGTTCTTCCTGCCCCGGCCGCCCAAACCAGCGCCGTCGGAACCGCCTACTCCCGCCTCCCGTGGCCGGCTGTCCTGCCGAGCAGGCCTCACGGCCCCATCATATACTCGCATCCCTGGACAGTCTATCCCTCTACTCACCCACACCTTCTGTAATTTTCCGGCGACGGCAGCCGAACCAGTCAACCCTCGTACTCTCCACCGCGTGGGCAGCCACTGTCATGTCTTCCCCGGCTCCGTGTCATTCCCTTCGTAGGCCTTGCCGTCGTCCACCGCCCTGGTGCTCTCGGTGCGGCATGGTCAACGTGGTCAACGAACGACATCCATCAGAAGTGGATTGTACGTGGAGAGGCTGACAGCTGGGTCCACGGCCGCACACAAGGAAATGCCTCCTTATTACGTGCAAAATAATGATTCCTCCACCTGACATCTGGGACCCGCCGGAAGGGCCTCTGTATTTCGCAAAAAAAACATTCCCTCCGCTGGCATGTCGGACCCACCAACTATATCTTCGCACGCAAGGAAGTGCCTCCTTATTGCGCACAAAAAAATGAATACCCCCCTACCAGCTGGGACCCACCATAGTGGGAGGCTGACTTGTGGGCCTACTAAGTTGACGGGGACGGAGGGCTTTGTCAACTTATAGTCAATATATGAACGATTCTAGCTCCAGTGACCGTACGATGTCCATCCAACGGCCGTAGTGCTTCTTCAACCTCTGGTCTTCTTGCTCCAGCCGCCCAAACCAGCGCCGGCCGTGCCGCGTGCTCCTGCCTCCCATGGCCGGTTGTGATGCCGCGGAGGCCTCACCGCCCCTACTACTCCCACCACTGGCCAGGCCATCCGTCTACTCACCCACACCCCCTGTTATTCTGCGGTGACGGCAGCCTCACACCGCAGCCGAACCAGTGAACCCTCGTACTCCTCTCCGTGTGGGCACCCACTGCCGCGTCTTCCCCGGCTCCGTGTCGTCCCCTTCCTAGGCCTCGCCGTCGTCCACCGCCTCAGTGCTCTCGGCGCGGCGTGGTCAATGTGGTCAACGACCGACTTCCATCGGAAGAGTACTGTACGTGGAGAGGCTGACAGCTGGGTCCACGGCAACCACAAGGAACTGCCTCCTTATTACGCGCAAAATAATTATTCCTGCACCTGACAGCGGGGACCCACCGAACGGGCCACCATATTTCGTGAAAAAAACATTTCCCCTCTGACTACTGGGACCCACCAGCTACATCTTCGCACGCAAGGAAGTGTGTCCGGGCAAAAAAAAATGATTCGCCCCCTGACTGCTGGGACCCACCAGCTATATCTTCGCAGGCAAGGAAGTGCTTGACAGTCGGGACCCACCTGGTCGAAGCGTGCGTAGCGTTATCATTCTGGTCGCGAACGTGTACGTACATATTGGTCGATGTAGAGCGCGCACGTGTGGTAGTAGAGGCGCGCATGTAGTATGTACACGTACGTACAACGGCAAGTGTGCAAGAAAGAAAATACGGCCACATACATACATACGGGCAGGGTCTCTAACGCCTACTCGCGCATATGTACGGCTAGGGCTCATGTACATGGCTGGGTCGGAACGGAGAAACAGCGTCGTTGTCATGTTCATGGGGAGCCAACCGGCTGGGTCGGAACGGAATGCGTCGTCGTGTTCATCAGGAGTGCTTGGACGGAACAGCCAATGGAAACGAGGCCTGGCGTACCGCGGAACGGAGGAAACGGCCTTGTGTTCGACCGTCCACATTCGAAACGGGAACCTGTTCATCGGGAGGGGTCTGGCGTACCGCAAAACGGAGGAAACGGACTTGTGTTGGACTTCCTATGGTCGAAATGGGGTCCTATTGATCGGGAGGGGTGTGGCGTACCGCAAAACGGAGGAAACGGACTTGTGTTGGAGCGCTACGGTCGAAATGGGGGTCCTGTTCATCGGGAGGGGTGTGGCGTACCGCAAAACGGGAGTCCACGAGATACTGTTCATCTCCACCGTCGACGCCCTCCAGCCTCCATGGGCTACTGCTCATCCACCGTCGACCTCCTCCAGCCTCCACCTGCGACTGTTCATCCACGGGCTCCTGTTCATCCAGCTTCCACCGCGCACTACTCCACTGGCTACTGTTCAACCAGCCCTCTCCACGGGCTCCTGTTCAACCACCCCTCCACGGGCTACTGTTCATCCAGCCCTCCACCGTCTACTGTTCATCCAACCCTCCCGAGGTCGTCCTGTTCATCCAGCCCTCCACGGGGTCCTGTTCATCCAGCCCCAACCGTCTCGATCGATCGGGGTCCTGTTCATCCAGAGGCAACACCACGAGGTCCTGATCATCCACCCCCACCGGGAACTGTTCATCCACCCCCAGCAACGCTCACTGTTCATCCAGAGGTAGCATCGATCGGCTTCAGTTAGCAGCAGTAGCGAGGGAATCGCTCGATCGGGTTCAGTTAACAGCCATCGATCGATCGCTCGGGTTCAGTAACGCGTAGCCTGCAGTGCAATCGCTCGGGTTCAGTAGGCAAACGCCTCGCTCGGGTTCAGTTAGAGCCCAATGCCTCGCACCCACGCGCATGCGTGTACGAGAGAAACGCGCAAACCTCCGTGCATCGCTCGGCCCGACCACCCACCGTAACCGGGAACACCCCGATATTTTCCTCGCCCTCGCTTCTACCACAGTTTTTTCTGTCATGGACGGCCCAAAGAATGTCATGCAGCTGCGTCTTCGGCCCGCCCAGGACGAAAAGCCCATTTTCTGTCATGATTTTTTGTCATAGAAGTAGGAGCCCACCACATCTACGAAGATACCGAGTTTTGTCACAATTATCGTCATAGAAGTGTCATAAGTATGACAGAATTTTTTTTCGTTCGGCCCAAAATGTCACGGATGTGTCTTTTTTTTGTAGTGTCCCCAACTCCCCGGTGATGGTGTCTTCCGGCGACGAAACCAGGGAAGAGGGTGAGGATGACTCGGAGGCGACCGTGGATGATGTGGCAGAGATCTCTCCCCCATCTTAGGGCGAGCTTCTCCGCGACCTCACAGAAAATGATGATGACACCGCCATCGAGCCCCCGGTCATGGAACCCCCGTGCTCCACCGGGGTTGTCACGAGGTCCGGGGCCACTCCCCCGTCCCAGCGGAGGCGGGGCCGAATGACCCCGAAGAATAGTAGTGCAATGCCCCCTCTCCGGGGCGATGCCTCCGTCATGCCGACAGTCGACACCGCATCGAGGCCAGCCGTCGTGCGCCCCACCAATCCTTAGGACGCGGCATAGCCCACCCCCAGGAAGATTGGAGGCACCCTGGCCCCGGCCAGGAAGAGGGCGTACATTGCCTGTAACGAGTAAGCATCTTACCTTGTTTTCGTTTGCCACCCTTGATGCCGTGCCCACAATGCTCCCCTCTTGGTGACTAGGATGGAGACCATGGTGAAAAGAGGAAGGAGGAAGCCGGGACCCCAGAGGCACCACCGCTCGCCACGGCCGTTGTGGCCCTGGCACAGACGGAGGAGATCGCCTCGCACTCCCCCGTGACGGAGCGGGCCCCCAAAGCACGATGGTGGAGCCTCTGGAGGAGGCTGGCTCCATGGGCCAGCAAGCTCGGGAGCTGCCCATCCTCGTCACACCCACGGGGGGTTCAGAGGCTCCAGAGCCCCCAGCTACCCTTGCTGTTGTGGCGACGCCAACCCACGCGCCAGTGCCGCCTCCTCCCTAGGCCCTTGTGCTGGTGGACTGTGGCCCCCTTGTCTGGTCCGGGACTCTGGAGGAAGCCTACACCACGCTGGACCAGCTCCGGCCCAATCTCCAAGACGCTGACATGGAGCGCATGGGGCTGATCTCAGGGTGGCTCCACGCCAACGCATCTGCTAGGACGGCCTGGAGCCGGGCCGAGGCTGCCGCCACGAAGAGCAGGAAGGAGGCCAGCGAAGCCAAGGCGGCTCATGACGTGGCGCTGACCGACGCGGCGTCCACCACGAAGCATTGCAGCAAGGCGGAGGCTAAGCTGAAGTCTCTCCATGAGGAGCAGGCTGCCCGTACCCAATGGCTTCAGCAGCGGGAGGAGGAGCCCAAGGCCCGTGAAGTGACGCTTGCTGATCGCGACGCCAAGCTGGTCCAGGAGGCCGCCAACCAAGCCGTGGAGCATGACCACCTGGGCAAGCTGAAGGAGGAGGTAGACAAGGCCCAGGCGTCCCAGGCCCAGCATGTCTCCGAGGTGACGACCCGGCTGGAGGCCAGGGAGAAGACCCTCGCCGCCACCGAGAAAACGGCTGCCGTGCGGTGGGAGGCCTTCCTCTCCCTCGAGCTGAGGTCCCGCAAGGCGTTGCACTCCCTGTACGGGGGAGGGTACGAGAAGCTGAAGGAAATATGCCCTAGAGGCAATAATAAAGTTGTTATTTATATTTCCTTGTATCATGATAAATGTTTATTATTCATTCTAGAATTGTATTAACCGGAAACTTAGTACATGTGTGAATACATAGACAAACAGAGTGTCCCTAGTATGCCTCTACTAGACTAGCTCGTTAATCAAAGATGGTTAAGTTTCCTAACCATAGACATGTGTTGTCATTTGATCAACGGGATCACATCATTAGAGAATGATGTGATGGACAAGACTCACCTGTTAGCTTAGCACTATGATCGTTTAGTTTATTGTTATTGCTTTCTTCATGACTTATACATGTTCCTATGACTATGAGATTATGCAACTCCCGAATACCGGAGGAATACTTAGTGTGCTATCAAACGTCACAACATAACTGGGTGATTATAAAGATGCTCTACAGGTGTCTCCGATGGTGTTTGTTGAGTTGGCATAGATCGAGATTAGGACTTGTCACCCCGAATGTCGGAAAGGTATCTCTGGGCCCTCTCGGTAATGCACATCACTATATGCCTTGCAAGCAATGTGACTAATGAGTTAGTCACGGGATGATACATTACGAAACGAGTAAAGAGACTTCCCGGGAACGAGATTGAACTAGGTCTGGTGATACCGACGATCGAATCTCGGGCAAGTAACATACCGATGACAAAGGGAACAACGTATATTGTTATGCAGTTTGACCGATAAAGATCTTCGTAGAATATGTAGGGGCCAATATGAGCATCCAAGTTCCGCTATTGGTTATTGACCGGAGATGTGTCTCGGTCATGTCTACATAGTTCTCGAACCCGTAGGGTCCGCACGCTTAACGTTCGATGACGATTTGTATTATGAGTTATGTGATTTGATGTACCGAAGTTGGTTCGGAGTCCCGGATGAGATCACGGACATGACGAGGACTCTCGAAATGGTCGAGACATAAAGATTCATATATTGGTAGGTTACATTTAGACACCGGAATGCTTCGGGTCGTTTCAGATGAGTTTCGGAGTACCGGACCCCCCCCCCCACAGGGGAAGATATTGGGCCTCATGGGCCTAGTGGTGGAAGAGAGGAGGCAGGCCAGGGAGTGGCGCGCGCCCCCCGTATCCCGAACCGAATTGGACTAGGGTCCCCCCTTTCCTTCTCTCCTCCTCCTCCCCCCCTCTCCTTGTGGGAATAGGAAAGGGGGGGTGAATCCTACTTGGAGTAGGACTCCCCCCTTGGGCGCGCCACACCTTGGTCGGCCTCCTCCTCCCTCCACCCTTTATATACGTGGGAGGGGGCACCCCAAAGACACACAAGTTGATCTTTTAGCCGTGTGTGGTGCCCCCCTCCATAGTTACACACCTCGGTCATATCGTCGTAGTGCTTAGGCGAAGCCGTGCGCCGGTAACTTCATCACCATTGAGGGAGTCCTGGATTAGGGGGTCCTCGGACAGCCGGACTATATCCTTTGGCCGGACTGTTGGACTATGAAGATACAAGACTCAAGACTTCGTCCCTTGTCCGGATGGGACCATCCTTGGCCTGGAAGGCAAGCTTGGCAATACGGATATGTAGATCTCCTCCCTTGTAACCGACTCTGTGTAACCCTAGCCCCCTCCGGTGTCTATATAAACCGGAGGGTTTTAGTCCATAGGACAAGAACAATCATACCATAGGCTAGCTTCTAGGGTTTAGCCTCTACGATCTCGTGGTAGATCAACTCTTGTAATACTCATATCATCAAGATCAATCAAGCAGGAAGTAGGGTATTACCTCCATCGAGAGGGCCCGAACCTGGGTAAACATTGTGTCCCCCGCCTCCTGTTACCATCCGCCATAGACGCACAGTTCGGGACCCCCTACCCGAGATCCGCCGGTTTTGACACCGACATTGGTGCTTTCATTGAGAGTTCCACTGTGCCGTCACCATAAGGCTTGATGGCTCCTTTGATCATCGGCAACGATGCGATCCAGGGTGAGGTTTTCCTCCCCGGAAAAATCTTCGTATTCGGCGGCTTCGTACTGCGGGCCAACTCGCTTGGCCATCTGGAGCAGATCGAGAGCTACGCCCCTGGCCATCAGGTCAGGTTTGGAAACTTGAACTATACTGCCGACATCCGCGGAGACTTGATCTTCGACGGATTCGAGCCCATGTCAGGTGCGCCGCACAATCACGACGAGCATGATTTAGCTCTGCCATCGGACAGTGTTCGGGAGATCACACCTGCAACCACTCCGGCCCTCAATCCGGAACAAATTGCGCCATCTGAGGACGGGTGGATGGACCCCTCCACGGAGGCCGCACACTCAGTGGCGATAGAGCCGAATACTGACTTCACCTCCTACGAGACCCGTGTTGCCGAACCGTTGGATTCGTCCCCGGGCATGGACTCCGAGCCGCCTGCGTCTATGCCCATCAAATCCGATTAGGCACCGATCATGGAGTTTACCTCCATGGATATCTTTCAGCACTCGTTTTTTGGCGACGTACTAAACTCGTTGAAGTCTCTCTCCCTGTCAGGAGACCCTTGGCCGAACTATGTCCGGCTAGAATGGGATGCGAACGACGAAGAAATTCGCTCCCCACCCAACACCCACTTAGTAGCCACTGCCGACGATTTAACCGACATGCTCGACTTCGGCTCCGAAGACATCGACGGTATGGACGACGATGCAGGAGACGAACAAGAACCACCGCCCACAGGGCGCTGGACTGCCACCTCATCGTATGATATATACATGGTGGACACCCCCAAAGAAGGCGATGGCGATAAGACAACGGAGGATAATCCCTCCAAGAAGCAATCCAAGCACTGACGTCAGCGGCGCCGCTCTAAGTCCCGTCATAGCATAAGCAGCGATACCGGCACAAGAGACAATAACGCTCCAGATAGTGTCGAAGACGACGACAATCCCCTCCAGCTAGACCTCGAGCGGGAGGATGAACAAGCTAGCCCTCCGGAACAGGCAGCAAATGGAGAATCAGAGGATGACAATTACATGCATCTCTCCGAAGACGAAGTGAGCCTTGGCGACGAAGAATTTATCGTGCCTGAGGATCCCGTCGAGCAGGAGCGCTTCAAGCGCCAGCTTATAGCCACAGCAAACAGCCTGAAGAAAAAGCAACAACAGCTTCGAGCTGATCAAGATCTGCTAGCGGATAGATGGACTGAAGTCCTGGCAACCGAGGAATACGAACTCGAGCGCCCAACCAAGAGTTACCCAAAGCGCAGGTTGCTACCCCAACTCGAGGAGGAAGCATTGAAACCTACATCACCAGCGTATGATGCGGCTGATCGGCCACCTCGTGGCCGAGACAGAGAGGCATATCAGCCCGAAGTCCAGCCCGCACCCCGCCGCCATTCAAACAAAAATACCAAGGCCCGGGGCAACACGCGGGACCTGCGAGACGTATTGGAAAACAAAGCAAAACATGCAAGATCGATCTACGGATCACGGGGTCGCGCCCCAACACGTGACGATGATCGTCACGCCGGATACACTAAAAGCAAATCCGGCCGGGCCGAATACAGGAGACAAGACTCGTATGAACTGCGTCGTGATATAGCCCGGCACAGAGGCGCCGCACACCCCCTATGCTTCACTAATGAAGTAATGGATCACGAATTCCCAGAGGGTTTTCCCAGAGGGTTTTAAACCCGTAAACATTGAATAATATGATGGTACAACAGATCCCGCGGTATGGATCGAGGATTTCCTCCTACACATCCACATGGCTCGCGGTGATGATCTACATGCCATCAAGTACCTCCCACTAAAACTCAAAGGACCAGCTCGGCATTGGCTGAATAGCTTGCCTGCAGACTCCATTGGCAATTGGGAGGATTTGGAAGATGCATTCCTTGACAACTTCCAGGGCACTTATGTGCGACCACCGGATGCTGATGACTTGAGCCATATAACTCAGCAGCCAGGGGAATCGGCCAGGCAATTCTGGACCCGGTTCCTAACTAAGAAAAACCAAATTGTCGACTGTCCGGATGCAGAGGCCTTAGCGGCATTTAAGCATAACATCCGTGACGAGTGGCTCGCCCGGCACCTCGGCCAGGAGAAGCCGAAGTCTATGGCAGCCCTCACGACGCTCATGACCCGCTTTTGCGCGGGCGAAGACAGCTAGCTGGCTCGCAGCAACAACACATCAAGAAGTCATGGCACTTCAGATACAAAGGATACTAATGGCAGACCATGTCGTAACAGACACAAGCGCCGCAACAATGGTGACAACACCAAAGACACGACAGTTAATGCCGGATTCAGTGGTTCTAAATCCGGTCAGCGGAAGAAGGTGTTCAAAAGAAGCAATCCGGGGCCGTCCAGTTTGGACCGCATACTCGATCACTCGTGTCAAATTCACGGCACCCCCGATAAGCCAGCCAATCACACCAACAGAGAATGCTGGGTGTTCAAGCAGGCCGGCAAGTTGAACACTGAAAACAAGGAAAAGGGGCTGCATAGTGACGATGAGGATGAGTCCCGGCCGCCGAACACAGTAGGACAGAAGAAATTTCCTCCCCAAGTGAAAACGGTAAACATGATATACGCAACCCATATTCCCAAGAGGGAACGGAAGCATGCACTAAGGGACGTCTATGCGATGGAGCCAGTCGCCCCAAAGTTCAACCCATGGTCTTCCTGTCCGATCACTTTCGATCGTAGGGACCACCCCACTAGTATCCGTCATGGCGGTTCTACCGCATTGGTCCATGATCCCATCATTGACGGATTTCACCTCACCCGAGTCCTTATGGACGGCGGCAGCAGCCTGAACCTGCTTTATCAGGATACAGTGCGCAAAATGGGTATAGACCCCTTGAGGATCAAACCCACTAAAACCACCTTCAAATGTGTCATCCCAGGTGTAGAGGCCCGCTGCACGGGCTCAATCACACTGGAAGTGGTCTTCGGATCTCCGGACAACTTCCGAAGCGAGGAGTTAATCTTCGACATCGTCCCATTCCGCAGCGGCTATCACGCACTGCTTGGACGAACCACATTTGCCAGATTCAATGCGGTGCCGCATTATGCATACCTCAAGCTCAAAATGCCAGGACCTCGTGGGGTTATAACAGTCAATGGAAACACATAACGCTTGCTCCGCATGGAGGAGCACACTGCAGCCCTCGCAGCAGAGGCACAAAGCAGCTTTTTAAGGCAAACCGCCAATTCAGCGATAAAGCCCTCGGACACCTTCAAGCGAGTCAGAAGAAACCGGCAACATGATCGCCTGGCACATTCGGAGCACGCCTAGCAATTCGGCCTCCGCCCTAGTCCCAGTCAAGCGACGAAATCTGTGCCGCGCGTACATAATTACGCACTGAAAATACCATGGGCATAGGCGGGGGCACGGCCAGGACACGCCCCACAATGCGGCTCAACCGCCCCAGGGGCTGTATACCTTTATCATTTTCTCTCTTTCAGGACCTTACTCTCTGGAAGACCTTTTCGGCAGCCTGATTGCTGGACGCATTACGGGAATGAAATACCAAGGAGGTGAGAAGCTAAGACGTACAAGGGAATCCCCGGGTGGCCTCTGATAACTATCGAAATACCTGTTTTAAATAACCATACGCAGCTTGCCCTTGAATAGGACATGTCAAATAGTCCTATTTTTTGCTTATTGCACTACTTGTATCAGTACGCTTCGACGTATTATTTAATAACAATGCATAGCATTAGTCTATTATTGCATTACCCTTCCCTTTTTCCTTGTCTATTTATTTACGACAAATTGCACCCATACATTCTGGTACGATAAGTACGCCAGGGGCTTCAGTATACCCCATAATACGGCGTGAGAAGTCTGAACACTTTCGACAGTGCGGCACCCCAAACTTATAGCATTATATGCATCAGCTCCGAATCATGTCTTGGGTCAATAGTTGGGTTTGCCCGGCTCCCATGTTTTGGTACCTTACGTTCCGCAATATCGGCTAAGGTAGCGCTGGGAGAACTACTGCGATTGTGTCCCGGTTCTTCCGGACGAGCACCTCAGTAGAGAAAGCCGAAAACTGACTGTCATGATAAGGCGAGAGTTGGTCGCTGTTCGAGAGGTCTCAAGTCCTTAAAGACTTTTTCCGCTTCGGGCGAGGAGTCGGCCTTGCCCGACTTAGGCGTATATAGCGCCCCAAATTCGGCCTTCCGAATACTAGGGGCTTCGCCAAAATTTAAAATTGTAGACTTCTATGGCTAAGTGAGAGTGATAAAGCCTTATAGTCCGATTGCCTGGTTCGTTGTGCTGAACACCTCCTTCGAAGGACCCAAAATTGGGATAAAGAGTGCTCAGGTTTATCCCGAACACCTCAGTACTAGTTACATGGGGGCAGAAGCCGACGACTGGCCAACTCTCAGATTTTATAAACGGCCGCACAGAAGGTAATATTTTAAATTCACAAGCGTTGCATAGCGCAAATGAACTCGTTTCATATTACAGGATCACATGAGTACATTCATTCGAATATTACATCCTTAGCACATTCCTCCGCCACAAGGCGAGAACCCTTCAGGACACTGTTATAATACATTTCGAGGGTGGCGATGCTCCTTGCCTTCCGGCGGCCCCTCCTTCACCAGCTTCTCGGCGTCCAGCTTCGCCCAGTGCACCTTTGCCCGGGCAAAAGCCCTGCGCGCACCCTCGATGCAGACGGACCGCTTTATGACTTCAACCCGTGGGCAGGCATTCACAAGCCACCTCACTAGGCCGAAGTAGCTATCAGGCAGGGGATCGCCAGGCCACATCTGGACTATCAGACCCTTCATGGCCTGTTCGGCCGCCTTGTGGAGCTCGACCAGTTGTTTCAGCTGGTCGCTCAAGGGCATGGGGTGTTCGGTCCTAGTATACTGAGACCAGAACAACTTCTCCGTCGAGATCCCCTCCTCGGCCCGGTAGAACTCCGCGGCATCTGACACAATGCGGGGTAGATCTGCGAACGCTCCTGGAGAGCTCCGAACTCGGGTAAGTAAAAAGAAAGTTTCCTTCACATGCTAGCTTTGCATAATGAATGCCTTACCCGCCGCTATCTACTTAACCGCCTCAATCTCCTGGAGGGCCTTTTGGGCTTCGGCCTTGGCATGTTGTGCGCTTTCGAGGGCCTTCGCAAGCTCGGACCCTTGTGTCTTAGAGTCAAGCTCCAGGGACTCGTGCTTTTTGGCGAGAGCCTGGAGCTCTTGCTGCACCTTGCCTACTCGGGCTTCTTGCCTTTCTTGCTCGATGCGCTCCTTGGCCGCTTTGTCTTTGGCCTCGGATAGCGCCTTCTACAAGGACGCCACTTCGGTCGTGGCCCCTAGCAACATTCATGACGCTCCTATTATTCTAAAACCAATTTTTTTTATAATATACAGACGGGGTATCACTTACCTTTGTTCTCTTAGAGCTGCCTCTTGGCAAGGCCGAGCTCTTCCTTGGACCGCTCAAGGTCCCGCTTCAGTGCGGCGACCTCCGCAGTACGTGCGGCAGCGGCTAGCAGTGAAGCCTGCATATGCACATAGACATATTTCGATTAGACTCCTGCGGTTATTATTTGATCCTCTATTCGGCCTTTCTTCGCGAACGCCAAACAGAGCATCAGGGGCTACTGTCTATGCAGTAACATTCTCTTATAATCTGGTTACTTACCTCAAAGCCTATTAGGAGGCTGACACAGGCTTCAGTCAGTCCGCTCTTGGCGGACTGAACCTTCTTGACCACCGCACTCATAATGATGCGGTGCTCTTCGTCAATGGAAGCGCCACGAAGCACTTCCAGCAAGTTGTCCGATGCCTCTGGATGAACAGAGGCCGTCGGCACAGACGGCTGGTCCCCCTTAGCGAGGGGCTGCTGGACAGAATCCGGAACCACTGGAGGTTCCGGCGCCGTATTCGGCTTGGGGCTAGACTTGCTGCCCCCGACGTTGGGGCCCAGGGGAGTCTTGCCCCTCTTACGCCCAGCACCTGTAATGTTGCCTTGGGGCACCTATGGAACTGTCCCCCCTTGGTTCTATTCCCTTTGAGACAACACCTCGGCGTCGCCCGTGGGGCGGGGGGAGGAGGCGGTCGGGAGCGAATCGCTGTTCATCTCCGATTCGCCCAAAGACTCCTCCGAAGAGGATACGCCGATATGAGCTTTGGAGGGGCTGTGTGATCATGTTCGGCATGATAGGAAGCAACCACGAGACATACCAGAATTACTATGGTATCCGGACACTTACGACTTTGCCAGGGGCTTATCCCTGGGAAGCCACTCGTCGTTGCTGTAGGTGGCGGTGGTGGAGTTGTCCGGAAGGAGGGTCCTTCCCTTCTTGGACCCTTCGGCCACCCCAGCCGGGCGGCCTTCCTTTTCTTGTCTCCCCCGACTAGGGGGGGAGAACTTTCCTCTTCTTCCTCTCGTTTTCGTGGGAGGAGTGCGCCTCGGTGCTTTTGGACGATGAGTCCGATATAACCTTGCGCCGGAGACCCTTCCTGGTCCCCGTGGCCTTCTTCTCCGGCACCTCATAAGGTGCCGGAACCAGCATCTCCGTTAGGAGAGCATCCGCTAGATCTTCGGGCAGGGGAGCCGGACAATCGATCTGCTCCGCTATCACTACCCAGTCCTGTTAAATGGCATGGAGACTTAGATCCCGCGCGTGGTTATACTAGGGCAATGAACATCTTATAAGATATAAAAGACTTACCGGATTAGCAGGGCGCTTTGCGCTGAGTCCGCGGTCCTCGGTAAGGGGAGGAGGTACCTCGGCGCCCTTGAACAGCACCTTCCAGACGTCCTTGTGCATCGTGTCGAAGAGCTCTCGCCGCGTCTGGTGCTCGGCCGGGTCGAACTCCCACAAATTGAATGCCCGTCTTTGACATGGGAGGATCCGGCGGAAGAGCATGACTTGGACCACGTTAACGAGCTTGATTTTCTTGCTCATCATGTTTTTGATGCATGTCTGGAGTCCGGTCAGCTCTACCGGGAACCCCAGGACAGGCCCTTCTCTTTCCAGGAGGTGAGCCGCATGGGGATTCCGGATCGAAATTTGGGGGCCGCCACCCAGTTGGTGTCGCGCGGCTCGGTGATGTAGAACCACCCCGATTGCCACCCCTTTATGGTCTCCACATAGGAGCCTTCGAGCCAGGTGACGTTGGGCATTTTGCCCACCATGGCGCCTCCGCACTCCGCTTGCTGGCCGACCACCACCTTCGGTTTAACATTGAAGGTCTTCAGCCACAGGCCGAAGTGGGGCTTGATGCGGAGGAAGGCCTCGCACACGACGATAAACGCCGAAATGTTGAGGATGAAATTGGGGGCCAGATCGTGAAAGTCCAGCCCGTAGTAGAACATGAGCCCGCGGACAAACGGGTGGAGGGGAAATCCCAGTCCGCGGACGAAGTGGGTAAGGAAAACCACCCTCTCATGGGGTTCTGGAGTAGGGATGATCTGCCCCGCATCTGGCAGCCGGTGTGCGATATCCGCGGCCAGATATCCGGCTCCCCGCAGCTTTGTGATGTTCTCCTCCGTAACGGAGGAGACCATCCACTTGCCTCCCGCTCCGTACATGCTTGGAGTGGTTTGAGGAGAAAAACGCGAACTTGGGCGCTCGAGCTCGAGTGCGCAAGAATGGATGAGCAAGGAGGAAGAAGGCGTGGGTGAAAAGGGTGAATCCTTGTCCCTTTATAAGGGCGGAAGAAGCTATGCGCCTCCCCACCTACCTGGTAAACTCGCTTATTCCCCAAGCGCCGTAATTGATGGCGCGGTTGGGTTACCCACACCCGTATTGATGAGAATTCCGTGATAAGGGGACATGATCTCTGCTTCGATAAGACGTGCCAAGAAAGCCGCCTCGCAATATGTGCAGCGGCTGGTTGTGAAAAACAGTTCGAATAATAACCGGGTCGTGATGTGATGTCATGCAGAATGTGTCAGCAGATTAGATTTGTGGAAATATTATTCTCTCTACGGTGGTATGTGGAATTTGTTTTGCAGAGCCAGACACTATCCTTGTGTTCAAAAACTTCTGTGGAGTATTTGGAGGAGGAACCCGCCTTGCAATGCCGAAGACAATCTGCGCGCCGGACTCATCGTCATTGAAGCCTGGTTCAGGGGCTACTGAGGGAGTCCTAGATTAGGGGGTCCTCGGACAGCCGGACTATATCCTTTGGCCGGACTGTTGGACTATGAAGATACAAGACTCAAGACTTCATCCCGTGTCCGGATGGGACTCTCCTTGGCGTGGAAGGCAATCTTGGCAATACGGATATGTAGATCTCCTCCCTTGTAACCGACTCTGTGTAACCCTAGCCCCCTCCGGTGTCTATATAAACCGGAGGGTTTTAGTACGTAGGACAAGAACAATCATACCATAGGCTAGCTTCTAGGGTTTAGCCTCTACGATCTCGTGGTAGATCAACTCTTGTAATACTCATATCATCAAGATCAATCAAGCGGGAAGTAGGGTATTACCTCCATCGAGAGGGCCCAAACCTGGGTAAACATTGTGTCCCCCGCCTCCTGTTACCATCCGCCTTAGACGCACAGTTCGGGACCCCCTACCCGAGATCCGCCGGTTTTGACACCGACAACCGTCACCACTCCGTCATTCTGACGGAACTCTCCCTCGGCATCAACTGGATCAAGAGTTCGAGGGACGTCACCGAGCTGAACGTGTGCAAGTCGCGGAGGTGGCGTACGTTCGGTACTTGGATCGGTTGGATCGCGTAGACGTTCGACTACATCAACCACGTTACTAAACGCTTCTGCTTTTGGTCTAGGAGGGTACGTGGACACACTCTCCCCGCTCATTGCTATGCTTCTCCTAGATAGATCTTGCATGATCGTAGGCAGAAATTTGAAATACTACGTTCCCCAACAGTGGTATCTAAGCCAGGTTTATGTGTAGATGTTATATGCATGAGTAGAACACAAGGAGTTGTGGGCGATAATAGTCATACTGCTTACTAGCATGTCATACTTTGATTCGGCAGTATTGTTGGATGAAGCGGCCCAGACCGACATTACATGACCACGTTCATGAGACTATTTCTACCACCGTGCTTCGCACACAGGTGGCTGGTGGGTGTCTGTTTCTCCAGCTTTAGTTGAATCGAGTTGGACTACACCCGGTCCTTGTTGAAGGTTAAAACAGCACACTTGACGAAAAATCATTGTGGTTTTGATGCATAGGTAAGAACGATTCTTGCTAGAAGCCCGTAGCAGCCACGTAAAACTTGCAACAACAAAGTAGAGGATGTCTAACTTGTTTTTGCAGGGCTTGCCGTGATGTGACATGGTCAAGACGTGATGATATATAAATTGTTGTATGAGATGATCATGTTTTGTAAAAGTTATCGGCAACTGGCAGGAGCCTTATGGTTGTCGCTTTATTGTATGAAATGCAATGGCCATATAATTGCTTTACTTTATCACTAAGCGGTAGCAATAGTCATAGAAGCAATAGTTGGCAAGACGACAACGATGCTTCGATGGAGATCAAGGTGTCAAGCCGGTGACGATGGTGATCATGACGGTGCTTTGGAGATGGAGATCAAAGGCACAAGATGATGATGGCCATATCATATCACTTATTTTGATTGCATGTGATGTTTATCTTTTATGCATCTTATTTTGCTTAGTACGATGGTAGAATTATAAGATGATCTCTCACTAAATTTGAAGGTATAAGTGCTCTCCCTGAGTATGCACCATTGCTACAGTTCATCGTGCCGAGACACCACGTGATGATCGGGTGTGATAAGCTCTACGTTCACATACAACAGGTGCAAGCATGTTTTTGCACACGCAGAATACTCGGGTTAAACTTGACGAGCCTAGCATATGCAGATATGGCCTCGGAACACTAAGACCGAAAGGTCGAGCGTGAATCATATAGTAGATATGATCAACATAGTGATGTTCACCATTGAAAAATACTCCATCTCACGTGATGATCGGACATGGTTTAGTTGATATGGATCACGTGATCACTTAGATGATTAGAGGGATGTCTATCTAAGTGGGAGTTCTTAAGTAATATGATTAATTGAACTTCAATTTATCATGAACTTAGTACCTGATAGTATTTTGCATGTCTATGTTGTTGTAGATAAATGGCCCGTGCTACTGTTCCGTTGAATTTTAATACGTTCCTAGAGAAAGCTAAGTTGAAAGATGATGGTAGCAACTACACGGACTGGGTCCGTAACTTGAGGATAATCCTCATTGTTGCACAGAAGAATTACGCCCTGGAAGCACCGCTAGGTGCAAGACCCACTGCAGGAGCAACGCCGGACATTATGAACGCCTGGCAGAGCAAAGCTGATGACTACTCAATAGTTCAGTGTGCCATGCTTTACGGCTTAGAACCGGAACTTCAACAATGTTTTGAACGTCATGGAGCATACGAGATGTTCCAGGAGTTGAAGTTAATATTTCAAGCAAATGCCCGGATTGAGACATATGAAGTCTCCAATAAGTTCTACAGCTGCAAAATGGAGGAAAATAGTTCTGTCAGTGAACATATACTCAAAATGTTTGAGTACCATAATCACTTGACTCAACTGGGAGTTAATCTTCCGGTTGTAGTGTCATTGACAGAGTTCTTCAACCACTGCCACCAGGCTACAAAAGCTTCGTGATGAACTATAGTATGCAAGGGATGGATAAGACAATTCCCGAGCTCTTCGCGATGCTAAAGGCTGCGGAGGTTGAAATCAAGAAGGAGCATCAAGTGTTGATGGTTAACAAGACCACTAGTTTCAAGAAAAAGGGCAAAGGGAAGAAGGGGAACTTCAAGAAGAATGGCAAGCAAGTTGCTTCTCAAGTGAAGAAGCCCAAGTCTGGACCTAAGCCTGAGACTGAGTGCTTCTACTGCAAAGGGACTGGTCACTGGAAGCGGAACCTCCCCAAGTATTTGGCGGATAAGAAGGATGGCAAAGTGAAAGGTATATTTGATATACATGTTATTGATGTGTACCTTACTAATGCTCGTAGTAGCGCCTGGGTATTTGATACTGGTTCTATTGCTCATATTTGCAACTAGAAACAGGGGCTACGGATTAAGCGAAGATTGGCTAAGGACGAGGTGATGATGCGCGTGGGAAATGGTTCCAAAGTCGATGTGATCGCCGTCGACACACTACCTCTACATCTACCTTCGGGATTAGTTTTAGACCTGAATAATTGTTATTTGGTGCCAGCGTTAAGCATGAACATTATATCTGGATCTTGTTTTATGCGAGATGGTTATTCATTTAAATCAGAGAATGATGGTTGTTTTATTTATATGAGTAATATCTTTTATGGTCATGCACCCTTGATGAGTGGTCTATTTTTGTTGGATCTCGGTAGTAGTGATACACATATTCATACTATTGAAGCCAAAAGATATAAGTTTAATGATGATAGTGTGACTTATTTGTGGCACTGCCGTTTAGATCATATTGGTGTAAAGCGCATGAAGAAACTCCATGATGATGGGATTTTGGAATCACTTGATTATGAATCACTTGATGCTTGCGAACCATGCCTCATGGTCAAGATGACTAAGACTCCGTTTCTCCGGAACGATGGAGCGAGCAAAAGACTTGTTTGGAAATAATACATAGTGATGTATGCGGTCCGATGAGTGTTGATGCTCGCGGCGGGTATCGTTATTTTCTGACCTTCACAGATGATTTGAGCAGATGTGGTATATCTACTTGATGAAACATAAGTCTGAAACAATTGAAAAGTTCAAAGAATTTCAGAGTGAAGTGGAAAATCATCATAACAAGAAAATAAAGTTTCTACAATCTGATCGTGGAGGTGAATATTTGAGTTACGAGTTTGGTCTTCATTTGAAAACAATGCGGAACAGTTTCGCAACTCACGCCACCCGGAACACCACGGCGTAATGGTGTGTCCGAACATCGTAATCGTACTTTATTAGATATGGTGCGATCTATGATGTCTCTTACTGATTTACCGCTATCGTTTTGGGGTTATGCTTTAGAGACGGCTGCATTCACGTTAAATAGGGCACCATCTAAATCCGTTGAGACGACACCATATGAACTGTGGTTTGGCAAGAAACCCAAGTTGTCGTTTCTTAAAGTTTGGGGCTGCGATGCTTATGTGAAAAAGCTTCAACCTGATAAGCTCGAACCCAAATCGGAGAAATGTGTCTTCATAGGATACCCAAAGGAGACTGTTGGGTACACCTTCTATCACAGATCCGAAGGCAAGATATTCGTTGCTAAAAATGGATCCTTTCTAGAGAAGGAGTTTCTCTCGAAAGAACTGAGTGGGAGGAAAGTAGAACTTGATGAGGTAATTGTACCTGCTCCCTTATTGGAAAGTAGTTCAGCACAGAAATCAGTTCCAGTGATCCCTACACCAATTAGTGAGGAAACTAATGATGATGATCATGAAGCTTATGATCAAGTTACTACCGAACCTCTTAGGTCAACCAGAGTAAGATCCGCACCATAGTGGTACGGTAATCCTGTTCTTGAGGTCAGGTTACTGGACCATGACGAACCTACGAACTATGAGGAAGCGATGATGAGCCCAGATTCCACAAAATGGCTTGAGGCCATGAAATCTGAGATGGGATCCATGTATGAGAACAAAGTGTGGACTTTGGTTGACTTGCCTGATGATCGGCAAGCCATAGAAAATAAATGGATCTTCAAGAAGAAGACTGACGCTGACGGTAATGTTATTATCTACAAAGCGCGACTTGTTGCGAAACGTTTTCGACAAGTTCAAGGAGTTGACTATGATGAGACCTTGTCACCCGTAGCGATGCTTAAGTCCGTCCGAATCATGTTAGCAATTGCCGCATTTTATGATTATGAAATTTGTCAAATGGATGTCAAAACTGGATTCCTTAATGGATATCTTAAAGAAGAGTTGTATATGATGCAACCAGAAGGTTTTGTTGATCCAAAAGGTGCTAACAAAGTGTGCAAGCTCCAGCGATCCATTTATGAACTGGTGCAAGCATCTCAGAGTTGGAATATACGCTTTGATAGTGTGATCAAAGCATATGGTTTTATACAGACTTTTGGAGAAGCATGTATTTACAAGAAAGTGAGTGGGAGCTCTGTAGCATTTCTGATATTATATGTGGATGACATATTGTTGATCGAAAATGATACTGAGTTTCTGAATAGCATAAAAGGATACTTGAATAAGAATTTTTCTATGAAAGACCTCGGTGAAGCTGCTTATATATTAGGCTTCAAGATCTATTGAGATAGATCAAGATGCTTAATTGGACTTTCACAAAGCACATACCTTGATAAAGTTTTGAAGAAGTTCAAAATGGATCAAGCAAATAAAGGGTTCTTGCCTGTGTCACAAGGTGTGAAGTTGAGTCAGACAAAATGCCCGACCACTGCAGAAGATAGAGAGAAAATGAAAGTCATTCCCTATGCTTCAGCCATAGGTTCTATCATGTATGCAATGCTGTGTACCAGACCTGATGTGTGCCTTGCTATTAGTTTAGCAGGGAGGTACCAAAGTAATCCAGGAGTGGATCACTGGACAGCGGTCAAGAACATCCTGAAATACCTGAAAAGGACTAAGGATATGTTTGTCATTTATGGAGGTGACAAAGAGCTCGTCGTAAATGGTTATGTCGATGCAATCTTTGACACTGATCCGGATGACTCTAAGTCACAAAAGGGATACGTATTTATATTGAATGGTGGAGCTGTCAGTTGGTGCAGTTCTAAACAGAGTGTTGTGGTGGGATCCACGTGTGAAGCGGAGTACATAGCTGCTACGGAAGCAGCAAACGAAGGAGTTTGGATGAAGGAGTTCATATCTGATCTAGGTGTCATGCCTAGTGCATCGGGTCCAATGAAAATATTTTGTGACAATACTGGTGCAATTGCCTTGGCAAAGGAATCCAGATTTCACAAGAAAACCAAGCACATCAAAAGACGCTTCAATTCGATCCGCGATCAAGTCAAGGAGGGAGTCATAGAGATTTGCAAGATACATACGGATCTGAATGTTGCAGACCCGTTGACTAAGCCTCTCTCATGAGAAAAACATGATCAGCACCAAGACTCCATGGGTGTTAGAATCATTACTATGTAATCTAGATTATTGACTCTAGTGCAAGTGGGAGACTCAAGGAAATATGCCCTAGAGGCAATAATAAAGTTATTATTTATATTTCCTTATATCATGATAAATGTTTATTATTCATGCTAGAATTGTATTAACCGGAAACTTAGTACATGTGTGAATACATAGACAAACAGAGTGTCCCTAGTATGCCTCTACTAGACTAGCTCATTAATCAAAGATGGTTAAGTTTCCTAGCCATAGACATGTGTTGTCATTTGATGAACGGGATCACATCATTAGAGAATGATGTGATGGACAAGACCCATCCGTTAGCTTAGCACTATGATCGTTTAGTTTATTGCTATTGCTTTCTTCATGACTTATACATGTTCCTATGACTATGAGATTATGCAACTCCCGAATACCGGAGGAACACTTAGTGTGCTATCAAACGTCACAACGTAACTGGGTGATTATAAAGATGCTCTACAGGTGTCTCCGATGGTGTTTGTTGAGTTGGCATAGATCGAGATTAGGATTTGTCACTCCGATGTCGGAGAGGTATCTCTGGGCCCTCTCGGTAATGCACATCACTATAAGCCTTGCAAGCAATGTGACTAATGAGTTAGTTACGGGATGATGCATTACGGAACGAGTAAAGAGACTTGCCGGTAACGAGATTGAACTAGGTATGATGATACCGACGATCGAATCTCGGGCAAGTAACATACCGATGACAAAGGGAACAACGTATGTTGTTATGCGGTTTGACCGATAAAGATCTTCATAGAATATGTAGGAGCCAATATGAGCATCCAGGTTCCGCTATTGGTTATTGACCGGAGATGTGTCTCGGTCATGTCTACATAGTTCTCGAACCCGTAGGGTCCGCACGCTTAACGTTCGATGACGACCGGTATTATGAGTTTATGTGTTTTGATGTACCGAAGGTAGTTCGGAGTCCTGGATGTGATCACGGACATGACGAGGAGTCTCGAAATGGTCGAGACATAAAGATTGATATATATTGGAAGGCTATGTTTGGATACCGGAAGGGTTCCGGATGAGTTCGGGCATTTACCGGAGTACCGGGGGGGGTTACCGGAACCCCCCGGGGAGTTAATGGGCCTTAATGGGCCATGGTGGAAGAGAGGAGGAGGCGGCCAAGGTGGGGAAGCCCCCCCCCAAGCCCAATCCGAATTGGGAGGGGGTCGGCCCCCCTTTCCTTCTCTCCCTCTCCCTCTTCCTTCTTCTCCTACTCCAACTAGGGAAGGGGGAAACCTACTCCTATGGGGAGTAGGACTCCCCCCCTTGGGCGCGCCATGAGAGGTCGGCCCTCCCCTCCTCCACTCCTTTATATACGGGGGAGGGGGCACCCCATAGACACACAATTTGATCTTTTAGCCGTGTGCGGTGCCCCCCTCCACAATTACACACCTCGGTCATATCGTCGTAGTGCTTAGGCGAAGCCCTGCGCTGGTAACTTCATCATCACCATCACCCACGCCGTCATGCTGACGGAACTCTCCCTCGGCCTCAACTGGATTAAGAGTTCGAGGGACGTCACCGAGCTGAACGTGTGCAGATCGCAGAGGTGCCGTGCGTTCGGTACTTGGATCGGTTGGACCGCAAAGACGTTCGACTACATCAACCGCGTTACTAAACGCTTCCGCTTTCGGTCTACGAGGGTACGTGGACACACTCTCCCCGCTCGTTGCTATGCTTCTCCTGGATAGATCTTGCATGATTGTAGGCAATTTTTTTGAAATACTACGTTCCCCAACAGAAGCCGCTAGCGACTCCGGGGGACGGCCTTGCTAGGCTTCTCCCCAAGCTTGTCGAGGCACTTGAAGGCATCGCTGCCGGAGTGGACTCCATGGCGGAGGAGGAGTGCCGCGCGTTTTTTACCATGGCGCGACGCGCGTCTTCAGCCACCTCCACCTCCGGTAGCCAGGTTTCGACCTTAGCATCCTGATCGAACCGGTGGCTCCTTAGTCCCGCACTGCTACTGCCGAGGCCGTGAAGAAGCAAGTGGTAGGCCTGCTGGGGAAGTTCCTTTGTGTCCCCGACCCCGAGGCCGTGAAGGCAGCGGGCGGCAGCGGCGAAGATGGAGGCAGCGTCATCATCGATGGGCTTCCCAAGGTGAGCGGCGGCAGTGGCCAGTCGACGGTGGTGCTTCTTCCTAGTTTGACCCTGCAACATTCATCGTTCCTCGCGGAGGCGTGAGAACTTCTTCTTAAATTTGTGGAACATTATGTTTGAAATAACTGGCTAGAACTTTGCAATTTCCTTTTCGTGCTCGATTTCCTTTCTGTTTGCCTTAGTGTTCTGCGTCGGCAGGGCCCAGCCCCGCGCATACCTCGACCGCCGTTGGGGCGTCCGGATCACCAAGATGAGGCCAAGGGGTGAGAGGCTATGGAACCAGTGAGGCCCTTGAGTCGCGATGCTCAGTGGTCCCCCTTGACGTACGAACGGCCCTCACGAGGGAAACACAAGTAGCGTCTGAGTCAATCCGGAGTTGCCCATACCTTTTCTCACCAGCTTTTGCCTGGGAGGGTCGCGAGAAAACTAGGTGCGAGAGACCTGGTGAGGTGGCGTGCGATAGGCGTGGCCTAGGCGCAGCCCCCGTGCCCAGCCCCTCGCGTGGCCCTCGTGTAGATGAGAAGAATGGAGTCCGGCGTGCAGATTGTCTTCGGCATTGCAAGGCGGGTTCCCCTTCTTCCGAATTCCAATATAGTCTTCGGATGTGATGATTGTATCCAGACCGGTGTACATAATTGCAGAAAATACAATACTCCACGAGTCCAATCGGTCGACAACAGTTACGTCATTGCATCACGCCCGCCCGGTTATTATTTCCAACCGTTGGCTATCCTATCGCCCTACGTCTCGGGAAGCGGTTTTATTGGCACGTCTTGTCAAAGCAGAGATCGTGTCCCCTTATTCACGGGGTTTTCAATAATGTTGGTGTGGGTAACCCAACCGTCTCCTGGGTACAACTCTTTGAGGATAGGTAAGTTTCGAGACCCAGGAGGGGACGCTCGATATTCTGGGCCTTTATATAGGGACCCGGACCTGTCTTTCTCTTCTGCACATGCTTCTTCCTCCATCCCAGCCTCCTCGAGTTCTAGCCCTCGAGTTCCAATCACCAGCTGCCCCAATCATGTCCGGGTCCAGCCGTTCAGGCCGGTGGGTGGCCTCTTCCGTCACGGAGGAGGATATTGCGAAGCTCCGCGTAGCGAGGTACCTGACCCCAGAAATCCTTCATCGGCTTCCTACTGAGGGGCAGATTATTCCCACCCCCCAAATATGGCGAGAGGGTGGTATTTGTGTCCCACTTCCTTCATGGGCTAGGGTTCGCACTTAGCCCCTTTATCCGGAGGCTCATGTTCTACTATGGGCTAGACTTTCATGATCTGGCCCCGGACGCCATTCTTCTCATCTCGACATTCATCGTCATGTGTGAGGCCTTCCTCCGGACTCCTCCGCACTTTGGTTTGTGGCTCAAGACTTTTCATGTGAGACCGCAGGTGACAGAGGAGGAGCAGGCAAAGTGCGGCAACGTTGCTATAAGCAAGCTTGCCAGCGCGGTTTGGTTTGAAGGATCTTTCACCGAGTCTTCCGAACTATGGCAGCAGGGATGGTTTTATGTCAACGAGCCGCACTCCAGCTTTCCGACCTGGCCCTCCAATTCAACTCGGTTCATGCATCAACAAGGGATTGAACTGGGGATCCATTAATGAGGTGCAGACTCTACAAAGTCACATCCGAAACCTTACCGAGAGAGGCATCAAGCTTGCGAATGATAACCCACAAGTATAGGGGATCGCAACAGTTTTCGAGGGTAGAGTATTCAACCCAAATTTATTGATTCGACACAAGGGGAGCCAAAGAATATTCTCAAGTATTAGCAGTTGAGTTGTCAATTCAACCACACCTGGATAACTTAGTATCTGCAGCAAAGTATTTAGTAGCAAAGTAGTATGGAAGTAACGGTAACTTTAGCAAAATTAATATTTTTGGGTTTTGTAGTGATTGTAACAGTAGCAACGGAAAAGTAAATAAGTGAAGAACAATATATGAAAAGCTCGTAGGAATTGGATCGGTGATGGAAAATTATGCCGGATGCGGTTCATCATGTAACAGTCATAACATAGGGTGACACAGAACTACAATGTAATATAGGCATGTATTCCGAATATAGTCATACGTGCTTATGGAAAAGAACTTGCATGACATCTTTTGTCCTACCCTCCCGTGGCAGTGGGGTCCTAATGGAAACTAAGGGATATTAAGGCCTCCTTTTAATAGAGTACCGGAACAAAGCATTAACACATAGTGAATACATGAACTCCTCAAACTACAGTCATCACCGGGAGTGGTCCCGATTATTGTCACTTCGGGGTTGCCAGATCATAACACATAGTAGGTGACTATAGACTTGCAAGATAGGATCAAGAACTCACATATATTCATGAAAACATAATAGGTTCAGATCTGAAATCATGGCACTCGGGCCCTAGTGACAAGCATTAAGGATAGCAAAGTAATAGCAACATCAATCTCAGAACATAGTGGATACTAGGGATGTAACATCCCAAATTTTCAATTTGGAATGTTATACATAGATCATCATTGCATATCATGTTTTATTGCATTTTGACAAATCCTCGATAAATCCTAAGCAACTCAAGGACCCTCGGAGAGAGTTGGGGATTTTCTCGAATTTTCATATTTGATTTTCATCGAATAATAAGACGAGGATTTTGGTTTTAATTATTTTTCTCTCCGGAAAAATATTTTATTTTAAAATAAACGAGAGGAGAAAATATGACTTCTCCAAAACAATTGAAATACTGGAGGAAAAATGTTAAAATCATTATTTGGAATTTATTTGGATTTTATTTGCAATTTTTATTGCATTAAAAATATTGCATGTTTTCAAAATATTTATTTTTGATTATAAAAATGTTCACCCTATTCTAGATTTTCTAACTAGACGGGGAAAATTTATTTCATATTTTTATGATTTTTATTTATCTTTTCTACGAATTCCTTTCCGCGGAACTTTAAAAAAAAACGCGCGCGTCCGCGCTGGGCCAAGCCCAGCCGCGCCAGGCCGCCGGCCCGCCCGCGCGTCGTCCTCCTCGCGCACGGGATCGCCGCCCGAGTCCCGCCGCCGCACGCCGCCCGGCCGCCCCCTCCTCCAAGCCGAGCTCTCCCCCCTCCTATTTATACCCCCCCTCTCTCTCCCTCATCTCACCCGCCGCCGCCGCCGCCGCACTTGTCGCCGCCGCCGGAGCCGAGCCGAGCTGCCGCCGCCGCCGCGTTTGCCGCCGCCCCTCGCCGCCCCTTGCACCCCCCCGAGCCCCGCACCCCGCCGCACCCGCCGCCCTCACCGGAGCCCCGCCGGAGCCGCCCCGAGGAGGTAGACCTCGATGCCGTTCGGTTTGCCGGTTTTCTTCTAAAAAAAACCTTTGTTTAAAAAAAAACCTAGATTGGTTTTTTTTTCGGTTTTATTATTTTGCGAGCGTTCACCGAACCGTTCGTTTTAACGAACGCGTTCGTCGGTTTTTCTCTGTTAACAAACGTCCGTTATTTAACCGTTCGTTCCGTTTTTCTTTTTCGTCGGATTTTCTCGTTATTTTCTCAGATTCGATTTCTGATCGAATCTTCGATTTTGTTTAACTTCTCGCTCGTTTATCGGAATCAGGCGATTCAAGCGCCTAGAGTTTCGTCTCGAAATTCTCTTTCCGTTTAACCTACTCAAACAAGTTTTTGCTACAGTAAAATTTGACCTAGATCCAGATTAGCAAACGAAGTTTCTTTCTTTCGCCGTTTGACTTTCGTTGCTTCTTTCGAGTTGATTCTTTTTGCAAACCGGAGTTCTTAAGTTGAACTTTCTGGTTGGATCTTTCATTCGAGTTTTACCTGTGCATTAGATGAGTACTGATTGTATGCTTGTTTGTTTGCGATAGAGTACCCGGAGTGTGCCGCTTGTTACTTCGACTCGCTAGGTTTTGCGGATCATCAGCAAGGCAAGTAACACTTTGATCATATTCCGTTCATACCCAGTTTTATTGCATTAGATCTATTTTCCTCAAACACATTGCATGATTAGGATCTAAATAAACTGTGGGTATTGGGAAGTAGTTGAGGTAGTACCTATTACCTGTTTTACCTTATCAAACCCTTGGGAGTTACTTCTACGTTGCTTTATTAATGCCATGCTATGCGTAGACGTGGATTGGGTTTGAGAGATATTCATGACAGATGTGAGATTGTTAATAATGGTTCAACTTAAGCTGGCAACTAAAACTCACATCTGGGTGGATTGAGGCACCTGGAGAACCCAGTGTTGTCTGTATGTATAAGGTCCGCCACCCAGGCTCAAAGGGATCATAAGATTATTCATGCTAGAAACTTCCGTGTGCAGCCACAAGCTATTATGGGCTCTAGCATAGCTGAGTAGGTTACAAGATCTCTTGAAGAGGTGGACTAGCAGATGTAGGGGAAAGTAGGTGTACCGGTCCATCCAGAGTAAAGAGTGATTGTTTCAGAAAGACTGTGTCTCGGTCATCCGTTTCTCAAACATCATGCAGTGTGAGAATCAAGCGGAGGCGATCGAGTCTTGTGGGGAAAAGTGCACAAACCTCTGCAGAGTGTACAAACTAATCATGGTTAGCCGTGTCCCCGGTTATGGACAACTTGAGTATCTAGTACCTGGATTATCATTTGAATCTCATCACCGTGATACTTATAATTAATTTTGTTGGGTTAATGATGATACTTAATTGGGATTGAGTTGGAGGTACCTTCTCAATGTTTCAACCACCATGATAGTTAAATAAAATTTATTCCTTTTGAAGTAGGATAAAATTGGCTTTTCGCAAAAACTGTAACCATAGAGCTTTCCACCAGCCATATATGCATATAGTATAGCATTATTATTGTTCATTGCTCTCTATGTGTTACTTTGCCAGCATATTCTATGTGCTGACCCGTTTTCGGGCTGCAACGTTTCATGTTGCAGACTTTTCAGGCGATGAGTAAGGTGCCTTAGGTCGTGGTCTTATACTCAGTGATGCCGCTGGAGTTGATGGACTCACTTATTTTCCAAGTCTTCCGCTGTTATCGTTATTAGATGGCCTTAAGCCATGTTTTCATATTTAACTCTCCGGAGTTACTCGATGTAATAAGTGTGTGATTGCTACTCTGTTATAAATCCTCCATTTGTACTGTGCGTGTCAGCATTACTGATCCAGGGATGACACTGGTGCACAGCAGCACAGGCCATTTGAGGTCTGGTCGCTACAAAGTTGGTATCAGAGCACACGCTGACTATAGGACACGACCACTAAGCTTAAGCCCTAGAAAGCTTCTCTCTTCTCATTTCTGACCCCTCTCCACTTTCTACTCTTTTAGGAATGGCGAATGCAAGGAGCAAGTTCATGCAACCAGATGAAGACACGCCGTTTGGACGACATTTGAAGGAAGTCACCAAGTACTTGAACATAGGAATACCAAGCATCACCGGAACCTACAACGCCACATTACCTGAAGAGGAGAGCTGGAAGATTCAAGTTATCATTCCAGGAAGGACGTTTGTGCCAATTACGGAACCCATGAGATTGGTTTTCGAAGCACCAACTTGGAGTTTAGGGAAGAGCATGGCCGCACACATCGCCATGGGACGCATTGGAGAAGTCTATCACCAGGAGCTTAAGGATACAATTTACCAAATTTGTGGACGTCGAGACGCGCAATGGGAGATGATCAAGACCAAGAAGGATGGATCAATTGCAGCTTTCATCCAGGAGCAGAACCAACATATTCGACGCCAGGAGAATCAGATGTGCACGGACAAGGAAGAACTGAAGAAGGCATTCACGAAGATCAAGGAACTCCAAGAAGAACTCGAGACTACACGCGAAGATTATTTGGAGGAAATCAACGCACTAGTAGGGAAGATTGACGACCTGGAGAATAAGATTGGAGCATTCATGGGAAATCCAGTGCCAAAAGCAGAAGTCGACGAATGCACTTGTCCGGATAACTACATCATCATCGACAACACCGACTCGGAACCAAGTGAAGACGAATGGATTGATGAAGCTGGAGCAGACATCATGGAGTCTTCAACGGATCAGAATTTCTAGTAGACCACCATATCAGTAGTAGTTTTTCCCCCATTTAATAGTATAGCTCAAGCACTTTGTAACGCTAGTTAGATCGATTGTTTTGCCTTGTTTGGATTGATTGAGTGATATTGATTGAATTTGTCTCATGAGCATATGGGTAGTGTTTTCTCTCTAGACCTCATTCTATTCTAAACTCTCATCTTTTCTAAACCTATCAGATGCCTCCGAGACGCGACACCGGATTTGTTTTCCCGCCAGAGATCACCCAGTTGATTCAGCAACAGAATGCCCTGATGCAAGTGTTACTTCAGAACCAAGGCAACAACAACAACAACAACCCACCGCCACCACCACCTGTTGATCACTTAGCCCGTTTCTTAAGGCTAAACCCGCCGGTGTTTTCCAGTAGCACCGAGCCAATTGTTGCAGATGATTGGCTCCGCAAAGTTGGAAGGGAGTTGACCACTGCAGGATGCACAGATGCGGAAAGAGTGCGTTTTGCCGCACATCAGCTTGATGGACCCGCAGCATCATGGTGGGAGAATTATACAGCCACGCACCCTATTGACACTGTCACATGGGACCAGTTTCAGCAAGCTTTCCGTACAGCTCATGTTTCAGCAGGAGCTATGGCTAAGAAGAAGCGTGAGTTTCGCAACCTACGCCAAGGAGGACGCACCGTAGGCCAGTATGTGGAGGATTTCAGTAAGTTAGCATGTTATGCACCAGATGACGTTGCTACAGATGCAGCCAAGCAGGAGAAATTTCTGGAAGGGTTGAACGATGAGCTGAGTATGCAGTTGATGGTAGCAACTTTCAACAACTACCAGGAGCTGGTAGATAGAGCTCTCATGATTGAAGGGAAGCAACAGCAGATTGAAAGCCGTAAGAGGAAGTATGGACAAGGGAAGTACAATTCTGGAGCCCAGCAGAAGCCCCGTTTTACCCCGAAGCCGGGAGGACAGTTTCAGCATACCCATGGAGGAGGTAGTTCGCACCACCATAATGGCCCCAAGAATGGTAATGGGAATGGAGGAAGCAACGGACAGAACCGCACCAACCCATCTACCCCAACCAAGAGAGATCTAAGTCATATTACTTGTTTCAAGTGCCAGAAGACGGGACATTATGCTACTGATTGTCCCGAAGCCCAAAATGGAACTGGCAATGGAAGCTCTGGGAAGAAGCCGAACCCGTTCAACAAAGGACATGTGAACCACTTGAGCGTGGAGGAGATTGAAGCTCAGCCTGATGCAGTAATAGGTAAGTTTTTGGTTAAGTCATTTACTGCAACCGTTCTTTTTGATACTGGTGCATCGCATCCATACATATCAAGGGGATTCGTAAACAAGTTTAAGATGTCCACCCAAGTTCTCAAAAGCCCCATGTTAGTAACCTCGCCAGGAGCAGAGTATATGGCCACCCAAGGATGTTTTCAGATACCGTTGGCCATTGGTAGGCATGTTTTCCCCTCAGACCTCATTGTTTTGGAATCGCAAGGTTTGGATGTGATTTTGGGAATGGATTGGCTATCATTGTATGGAGGAAACATCGATTGTGCCAGCAAGACTATTTTGCTTACCACCCCGGAAGGAAAAAGGATCAAGTATGTATCCCGGCATATGCCGAAGAGGACTCAAGTGAATTCCTTATCAGGAGTTGTACAGGAGGAAGTACCAGTGGTGAAGGATTATCCGGAGGTATTTCCAGAAGAGTTGCCAGGCATGCCACCAGATAGAGACATTGAGTTTTTTATTGAACTTTTGCCAGGCACAGGACCAATATCTAAGAGACCGTACAGGATGCCCGCAAAGGATTTGGAGGAAATTAAGAAGCAGATCAAGGAGTTACTGGATAAAGGATATATTCGCCCAAGTTCGTCACCTTGGGGATCACCAGTACTTCTAGTGGAGAAGAAAGATGGATCGCTGAGGATGGTTGTTGATTACCGAGGATTGAATGAAGTGACCATCAAAAACAAGTACCCACTGCCGATGATCAATGATTTGTTTGACCGCTTGCAAGGAGCTAAAGTATTTTCCAAGATCGACCTACGATCAGGATACCATCAGTTAAAGATTCGAGAGCAGGATATACCCAAGACGGCATTTACCACTAGATATGGATTGTATGAGTATACCGTTATGTCATTTGGACTGACTAACGCACCTGCCTATTTCATGAACCTGATGAACAAAGTGTTTATGGAGTTTTTGGATAAGTTCGTCGTGGTGTTCATTGATGATATTTTAATTTTTTCCAAGGATGAAGAAGAGCATGAGGAGCATTTACGATTGGTACTTGAGAAGCTCAGAGAACATCAATTATATGCCAAGTTCAGCAAATGTGAGTTTTGGCTGAAGGAAGTTGGATTCCTTGGACATGTTATTTCTGGAGAAGGAATAGCAGTAGACCCTGCCAAGATTGACACAGTGACAAGTTGGGAATCACCCACGACAGTTGGAGAAATCCGAAGTTTTCTTGGACTTGCAGGATATTACCGGAGATTCATCGAGAATTTCTCAAGGATTGCTAAGCCCATGACTGAGCTATTGAAGAAGGACACCAAATTCAATTGGACTGAGGAATGTGAAGCTAGTTTCCAAGAGTTGAAGAAACGATTGGTTACATCACCAGTGTTGATTCTGCCAGATCAACGCAAGGACTATGAAGTTTATTGCGACGCTTCTCGTCGAGGACTTGGAGCAGTGCTTATGCAGGAAGGAAGAGTTGTGTCGTATGCTTCACGACAACTTAAACCCCATGAGAAGAATTATGCTACGCATGATTTGGAATTAGCAGCCGTGGTGCATGCATTGAAGACATGGAGACATTTTTTCATCGGAAACCATTGTGAGGTGTACACGGATCACAAGAGTTTGAAGTACATTTTCACGCAGAAGGAGTTAAACCTCGTACAGAGGAGATGGTTGGAGCTCATTAAAGATTATGATATGAGATTGCATTATCACCCTGGAAAGGCTAACGTAGTAGCAGACGCGTTGAGCCGCAAGAGTCATGTCAACACCCTCATGACAGGAGAGTTACCTCAGGAGTTAGCCGAGGACCTTCGCGAGCTATGTTTGGAGATAGTCCCTAGAGGCTATTTAGCGACATTGGAGATTCAGCCTACCTTGATGGAAAGGATCAGAGAGGCTCAGAAGACAGACAAGGAGATTGAGGAGATAAAGGAGAAGATGAGCAAAGGTAAAGCCAAGGGATTTCGTGAGGATGAGCACGATACCTTATGGTTCGAGGACCGCGTATATGTGCCAAATGATCCGGAGATCAGGAAGTTGATTTTGCAGGAAGCCCATGATTCACCATACTCGATTCACCCAGGAAATACCAAGATGTATTGGATTTGAAGAATACTTTCTGGTGGACCGGAATGAAGAAGGATATTGCGGAGTATGTAGCAGTTTGTGATGTATGTCAGAGAGTGAAGGCAGAGCATCAGAAGCCAGCATGATTGCTGCAACCATTACCGATACCCGAATGGAAGTGGGATAAAATAGGCATGGATTTTATCACAGGATTACCCAGGACTCGTTCAGGCTATGACTCGATATGGGTTGTAGTCGACCGTTTGACGAAAGTGGCTCATTTCATTCCAGTGAAGACCACTTACACCAGTGCTAAGTTGGCAAAGATATACATGACCAGGATCGTATGTTTGCATGGAGTTCCGAGGACCATTGTATCAGACAGAGGAACCCAATTTACCTCGAAGTTTTGGAAGCAGTTACATGAAACATTGGGAACCAGGCTGGAATTTAGTACAGCATTTCACCCACAGACAGATGGACAGACCGAGAGAGTCAACCAGATCTTGGAGGACATGTTGAGAGCATGTGCACTAGATTATGGATCTAGTTGGGACGACAATTTGCCATATGCGGAGTTTTCGTATAACAACAGTTATCAAACCAGTTTGAAGATGGCCCCTTTCGAAGCTTTGTACGGAAGGAGGTGTAGAACACCGTCGTTATGGGACGAAGTTGGAGATCGTCAGTTGTTTGGACCAGATTTGATTAAGGAGTCTGAACAGAAAGTAAGGTTGATTCGCGATAGGCTCAAAGTAGCCCAGTCCAGGCAGAAGAGTTATGCCGATTCTAAACGAAAGGAGACAGTTCACGAAGTCGGAGACAGAGTGTACCTTCGAGTATCACCACTTCGAGGAGTGAAGCGCTTTGGAGTTAAAGGAAAGTTAGCGCCCCGTTTTATCGGACCATACAGAGTGTTGGAACGTATGGGAGAAGTTGCCTACAAGCTGGAATTGCCCGAAGGATTGTCTAGAGTACATGATGTATTTCATGTTTCTCAGTTGAAGAAGTGCCACGCAGAAATGGCTGAGATACCGCTGAGAGATACTGTGCCACTGGAAGCGATTCAGTTGGAAAGTGATTTGACTTATGAGGAGAAGCCAGTTAAGATTCTCGAATATGCCAGCCGAGTTACCTGCACAAAGGTTATCAAGTTTTGCAAAGTTCAGTGGAGTCACCACACAGAAGATGAAGCCACCTGGGAGCGAGAGGAAGATCTACGGAAAAACCACTCCCACCTCTTTTCTAGCCAACCCGAATCTCGAGGGCGAGATTCATCTTAAGGGGGGTAGGTTTGTAACATCCCAAATTTTCAATTTGGAATGTTATACATAGATCATCATTTCATATCATGTTTTATTGCATTTTGACAAATCCTCGATAAATCCTAAGCAACTCAAGGACCCTCGGAGAGAGTTGGGGATTTTCTCGAATTTTCATATTTGATTTTCATCGAATAATAAGACGAGGATTTTGGTTTTAATTATTTTTCTCTCCGGAAAAATATTTCATTTTAAAATAAACGAGAGGAGAAAATATGACTTCTCCAAAACAATTGAAATACTGGAGGAAAAATGTTAAAATCATTATTTGGAATTTATTTGGATTTTATTTGCAATTTTTATTGCATTAAAAATATTGCATGTTTTCAAAATATTTATTTTTGAGTATAAAAATGTTCACCCTATTCTAGATTTTATAACTAGACGGGGAAAATTTATTTCATATTTTTCTGATTTTTATTTATTTTTCTACGAATTTTTTCCGTGGAACTTTAAAAAAAACGCGCGCGTCCGCGCTGGGCCAAGCCCAGCCGCGCCAGGCCGCCGGCCCGCCCGCGCGTCGTCCTCCTCTCGCACGGGATCGC